>NC_081568.1:71320594-71523959 GCF_022355385.1 Mustela nigripes | reverse complement strand
TTAGGACTCCTCATGGCTTGCAGATGGTTACCTTCTTGTTGTGTCCTAACATGGTGGAAAGAGAAGGAGTCCTGATGTTTTCTTCTTAGAAAGACACTAATTATGTCATGGGGGCCACACTCCCATGACCTCCTCTAAACCTGATGACCTCCTAAGATCCCATCTCCAGACACCATCACACTGGATATTTATATCACATTGTAGGTATTAATATCACATGTGTTAAAGATGTGTTCCTGGTCATCATGAACACATGCCTTATCCAGGCAGTATGTTAAAGATGTGTTCCTGGTCATCATGAACACATGCCTTATCCAGGCAGTATGTTCTTGCAGGGAGCAATGCTATGGACCATGGCAGTGGCTATTTCTTTTTGGAAGGTGGGGCACTGGTTTAGGTGACTTTTATTTAGTACTGAGAGCAAACCTGCTTGAGCCATCTGGATCCTTCTCAATTCATTTCTTTATTTTTTAAGAGTTGTCTTTTTATGATTTTACATAAATAATTTGTGTTCAGTACAGAAAAATCAGGAAAAAAACTAACAAGAAGGAAAAAGATCATTCATAATCCTTCCCCTAGAGATAATTTTTGTTGTATGCTTTTGCCTATTTTCCCAGACTCTAACTATGTATTATTTGGTGGCTTTCTTTAAAAAATTTTTCTAATTGTATCAAAAATACTTTGTAAATAAATGTAGATTGTACTTCCTTATTTTTAGTACCATTTAATGCTTTTTTCCCTAATTCTGCAACAATATGGAAAATACAATAAAAGGATAATTAAGAGAATGAAAATCTCTAGGGATTACTACTTCCATTTTTGATGAAAATTTCCAGTGTTTTTTTCATGTATGCACATAATTTTCTTCCCCATCCCAGACAGAATTAGGCTCATGTTCTGCATTTACTTTTCATGGCTGCATTGTATTCCATTGTATCAGTGTGTCTTCTGTTATTGATATATTTCCTTACTTTTGGTCATTTACTTGTTTTTAATTTTTTTTTAATCTATTAGAAAAATGCTGCATTAATTAGTTGGGTCCTTTATATCTACTATTTGTAGTAGATACTTGGGTATTTATCTACTTTTTTTCTAGAAAAAAATTCTTGATTGCTTGATTCAAGGGCATGCCCGCATTTGTGTTTTTCAATTTATATTGCCACAATGTCTTTTAGAAAAGCCGTGTGAACTGACAGCCCTATTAGCACAGGTCTCTTTACTCCCTATTCTTGTCATTATGGGCTGTGGTCGTCCTTATGAGCCTTTACAAAATTAGTAGATGGAATATGGCATCTTGATCTTTAAATATGTATACTTTGATCTCTAGTGATGTTGAACATTTTCTTATATGTTCATTGTCTGTTTGCATTTCTTTCTTTCTTTCTTTTTTTTTTTTTTTTTTTTTTTTTTGGCAATTTCCTGGACATTGTAGACCAATTGTGTAGGCTTAATATAGGGACATTTGACTTCTTTAGGTGAAATCTTCTATCAAAATTCTAGATTGGGTTGTATTCAAAGTTCTTTTCTCTTTTGTTTTTTAGGTCCAAAAGGATTTGTTTTAAATTGTTTGTTTGAAATTATATCTAGTTTAGATTATCTGAATTGGAAGAGCTCATAGAGGACATTTGTTCCATATACCAATTTTATAGAAGCTGAGAAAACTGAGACCCGAGAGGACAAGGGACATACCAAAAGTCACATGGTATACCTCTTTGTCTCTTTCTGCCTCTTTCTTTCTCAATCATGTATTATTAAAATGTGATGCTTGGAATGATTCATTCTGTCTGGAAATACCTGTTATTTTCTACCTATCACTTGGTCTGTAGATGGAAATCCTGGGTGTGAGGCTCAGATTCCCAAACTGTCAATTTCACTAAATAGGACATAATAGGAAAAAGTCTAGTTTGAATGTGAATCTCCTTGAAAAGGAGGTGACTCTAAAAATTCATTGTGATTCTGAATAGACTTAGGAGATGTTGTCAAGTTTCAGCATATTTGGGATTTGCTTTAATGAACAGATTAAAATAATTTATGATTTTAATGAAAATAGGTACTATAGAGTATGTTTAAAGTATATTTGAAAAGTCTTTTTTCTTAATAATACTTTCAGATTGCAATTTTGTCTGCTCCACTTATTCAGTTAGAAAAATCCTTTGTATGAGTTTCAGACGGGATTGGCTAGGTTTGCTGCAGTAACAAATACCAAACAATATCAATGGCTTAAACAAGAATATATTTCCTGTTCACTCTGTATGTCCAGTGGGAACTGATCATAGGCACTCATGGGCCTGGGCTGATAGAAGCTCCATCTCCACACATGTTTCTATGTTCATCTTGGCAGGGGAAGGAGGTGCAGCAAATCACTCACTGATTTTTTTTAAGGCAGGAGTTGGCCAACTATGGCCTCTGGTCACCCCTGTTTTTGTATATTCTGCAGTGTAATAATATTTTTAAAAACTTCAGAGTTAAAAAAAGTCAAAAGAAGAATACTATTTTATGACATACACAAATCATATGAAATTCAAATATTGTCCACAAATATTGGAAATTTGATCACCCATTTGATCACCCATTTGATCACAGAGTATCTACGGCTGCTTTCCTGTTACAGCAGCAGAGCGGAGTAGTTATGACGGTTACCAGATGATCCACAAAGGCCAAAATGTATAGTATCTGGCTTTTTGTGAGAGAAGTTTCCTAACACTTGTTTTAAAGCCCCTACCTGAAATGAATACATGATATTCACGCTCACATTTCATTGGCCAAAACAAGTCTTGTGGGCTTGCTTGACTGACTTCAGGAGGCGATGAAGAATTGCACAAAAGGGGGAGAACTGGAAATATTTGGTGCTTGGCATTAACGACTAGACAGACAGAGGGAAGGTAAACTTCTCCCTGGCATTGTACTGAGTTCCACCAATTCTTAATTAATTGGATCTGAACTAAAGATAATTTACTCTAAATGTCTGTCCAAAGCCTGACTTGCCCATGTTGTGCAGACCTGGCCCTCCCTCAGAATGACTGCAATCGATCTGTGATTATTCTCATAACTGCAATTTACAGCTTGGTAACAACAGCTTGAGAAATTTATAAGCAACCCAATGAGCACTTTTAAGAAAAAAAAAATCAATTCTAGTTCTCCAGAGTACAAGGGGACATTTAATACTGTAAATTGTCTGAGCTCAGCTAGAAAGAGAGAAAGAAAAGCATTTATTTTCTTATTCGCAGCCTACTTTAGAGTAAGCGTTTTTTGACCCTTATCTGGGAATGTTGTTTGTCAAACAATACAGGAGGGGAACTCTGCGGGCAGGCACTGCTTCCTAAGACAACTTGTAAGCCCCTCCACCAGCTTCAGATAAGCCCCCGTTAAGTCCATAAATGCTAAGTAAACTATTAAGTAAATGAGAAATGTTGAGTAATTTCAAAAAGTGATCTCAGAGCTTCTGGGTTGAGATACCTCCTTTCCCGCCATGGGTTGCAGACCCAGCTTCGCTTTTCTCCCTGACCCTGCTGTATGTATACCACATACAGCTGGGTATGCCCTCCCTGGGCCACTTTCTGTCCCTTTGACACAATAGAGAGGGAGGGAGCCCGAGCGCCCTGCGAGGTGGTTCCTGAGCAGCTGATACCAACAAGTTGGCCTCTTTCTTTCTGGCTGCCTGAGATGTTTTCTCCCTGTCCTCCCTCCTACAAATTACAATTCCTTTCTTTTTAAAAATCTCCTCAAAGCTTTTGTGCTTTTGCAAACCACAATTATTCGTAATGAATCATCCCTAGAGGGCACATCTTCATGAAGTCTTGCCTACTTCCTTATGGTTCTGGCAACTGAGTAATCAGAGGATATAAGAGCCCTTCTTCCCTGCCATAAAATAAGTTTATAGAGATATAATTAGCAATAGTATTATCTTCATTTGGACTGAGCCATGCTAAATGTCTTATAAGAGTTGTTTACGAGGCGATATGAATGGTAATGGTATTAATAACACTATTAGCCAGAAGTATCAATATTTCCCACCACTTACTGCCTCCTAATGAGGTTGCGTGTGGAGTTCTGGGACAGGAATGAGCTGGTAGATTTATAGAAAGTTGTAAGGAAGCACTTAAGAGTCATTAAATGGAATTTGGTAACTTCAAAGTGTAGGGCTCTCGTTCTTCCTTGAGTTAGCAGCGCAGAGCAGGTCTCTGTGTGCATGGATTCCAGTGGCCCCGGCCCCTGGTGCTCTCTGCTGTCTCCAGGTCTCTGCTGGTGGTCTTCTCCTATCTGTGATTCCTGCCCCGCTGGCCCATCCAGATGGGGCCTGGTTCTTTTGCTACTTCCTGCAGAAGTGCTCAGAGCACTCTCTGGGCTTAAGAATGATGCTACCCTCTGTCATGGGTTCTCTCATCTTCCCAGCAAAACCGTGGGGTCTTTGAGCTGGGGATTGTGTTTCCCATTTCAGTATCTCTTAGAGTGCTGGGGAAGATCGGATCCTGTCCCTTGAGGTCCCAGCCCCATGACTTTCAGCACTTTGACAGGTCCTGACACCTCCAGATGTGCCTGGAGTTGTAGGGGTAGAACTGGGGGGCCCTGAGATGACATTTTCTCTAGCTAGTCATTTTACATGGGAAACTGAGTCTTGGAGAAGTGATCTGTTTTGTCAGGGTCCCACAGGGTGACGGGTACTGTGGGGAACAGTTCCATTTCCCAGACCCAGCTTTTGAATGCGTGAAGGGGAGTGGAGAGGAGAGTCCCTGAGGAAGCTCCAGTGTCAGGCTAAGGGTGGCTCAGCCATGTCCCAGCATCCCAAATGTTCACCTAAGGGAGAAGGACTCCCGCGGAGGGTGGCAGAACACTGAGGAGAAGGGAGACCTTGGACTAAAAGCAGGAGGCCAGTGTTAGGTGCCTGCTCTGACCCTTTTAAGCCTCACTTTTCTCCTCAGGGAAATGGGGATGATTTTCTGTGGGGATTGCCCTTGGTGAGAATATGCTTTGTCCTTCTGTGCTCCCCTCCCTCCCTGATAAGGCTGGGTGGGGATAGAGGGGGAGTGGGAGAGCAGAGGGGAGGGTCCCCTTCCCAAGGCCTTGTCTGTCTGGTGGGCAGTTGTGGCCCTCCACTTCCCCCATGTGGTAGCATTCCCAGCCTAGGCCCCTGGCAGTACCTCTGGAAGCTGCTTCCATTCCTGCCAGGTGGGCACCCTGGGGAACAGAGTGCCATGTGATCAGCTTATCTGAGACTGACTTGGACTCATCCTCCTGATTCATGCTCAAGAAGTCTGCTGGGTCCAGGATTAGCGCATCACTGTGTTGCTCCAGCTCCCTACCCCCTGCCCCCAAGCCTTGACCTCAACTTCAGCACACAGGCCTAAGCATGAAATGAGTACTCTCTGTTGCTATGACCATCTCATCAGTCCCACTGTCCCACAGAAGCAGCCAGGTGCTTTTGATCTTACCACTGGAGCCCCCTTTTGGGGTCATGTTGGGAAATTCTTTGGAGGGTGTCTGGGGGCAGAGCTGGGCCAACCCTTTGTCTCCATTCAGGCAGCCCAGGCTATGACAATGGACACTCTGCCCCTCAGAGGGAATGGGTCTTGTCCAAGGCCTCAATGGGAGCCTTGTGTCAGGGTGGGGTGCTGGACATGCAGACCCAGAGGTTCTTCTCATTACAAAGGTGAACTGATGCCAGTGATGGAGGGACTATGGCTGTGATGAGGGAAGAAAGATGATGGGGCCCCTCAGATCAACTCAAGGACAGGGACTCTGGGAAGGCCTTCTTCCTCTGGTTTGGCAGCAGAGCTCTGGAAATGGCCTCTTAGGGGAGATGAGACTTTGTAGGAAAAGTAACCAGGAAGTTCTTCTATCATTCCCCAGGCTGGGCCTTTGGGAAGCAGCAGTTAGGGCTCCTTTCTATGAATCCGGAGTCAGCAGGGAAAGCAGAACCACTAGACCCTGTCTTCACCGCATTTGACAGTGCCGAGAAGGGATCTGTCAGCTTGTGAATTCCTGAGCAACTGAGCAACACAGTTCCTTGACAACTGTGTCAGAGTCCTCCCCAGACTCACCTTGGTGATATGGTAGGTGCTCAGTACCCAGTAAATGCTGATTAAATGAATGGGTGAGGGTGGCACTGGGAAGAAGGAATTTCGGTTTGGATTTGTCCCAGTACTAACCAAGGAACATTTGAGTCTTTTCCTGGAGCAAAGCGAAACCACACCCAGAGTCTCACCCGAGGGGACAGCACCTGAGGTCCTGGGTGGGTTGTTTGTGAGGAGAGCAGGCTTGAGAAGCTCTTCTGCCTGCCCCACCCCCCCACCCCTTGGCTGTCAGGGCTGCCTATCCCTTGTATATGGCTCCTCTTAGCCCGCTCAGATCCTATTATGCCACCATAAATTGAGTTACAGAATCAAAAGCTCTTTGTTTAGTGAACCAAGCACTTTGTATTAGTTACTACATTTGTCTTGTTATTTTGTGTCATCTTTGCTGGAAGCCTGCATGAGTATCCTCAAGGAGAAAGCCATATGGACTAAGTGATTTGTGAAATCTATTTGGTTCTTTTGGTTATTCTTAAATGGGACCAACAGCAGTGCTGGGGCTGCAGCATTTGCCCAGGAGAGAATGGAGGGTCCAGTGCCCCCTCCCAGTTGGTCTGGGGGGATCATGGTGCCCCTGGTACTCTGCTCACAATTGGCTGAGTTTCCCCCCATAATCTAATTAGGCACAGTCTGTTACAATTTGTTCTTCCAGAGTGGATGCAGGGATATGAGAATTATTAAAATTGCCAATTCTTCGCATTTGTACAGTTTAAAAAATAGCAGTTTTTCACACTGTAAAAATAATATGAGGTACATTATAGAAAATTTGGAAAATACAGACAAAGCACAAGGAAAAACAAATCCCAAAACCTACCACAGAGGGTGAGACACTAACACTTCAGGGTATAGCCTTCTAGAGAAGCTTCCAGGTGTGTATGTGTGTGTGTGTGTGCCTGCGGGCATGTGAATCCACACTTCTACATTATGTCCTTCTACTTTTTATAAGAACAGGACCCAAAGCATATTTGCCTTTTATCCTTGCAGACATGGTGTCTGTGGTTCCCCAGGAAGCTGACTGACCTGTCAGTTCATACAACGCCTGCCTTCTTCTCGACCATCACCCTTCTCTTGACTTTCAGTTCCAGTTAATGTGCATCAGGGGGACTAAAAGCTGACCATGTGTCACCAATACCCAAGACTCTGTGCCCACTGCGGGGGGGGGGTCCACATGGGACCAGGGTTGGCATGGACTACCCTCTGGCTTCCCTTCACAGCTGTCACCCAGGAGATGCCATGCTGTTTCGAGCCTCTTGGGATAGACACTGGGTGGACATTGATGTGCCCCTGTGTGGCTGATCTCTCAGGCTTTGAGGTGAATCTTGATTCTTTTTTTTTTATTTTAAAGATTTTATTTATTTATTTGACAGACAGAGATCACAAGTAGGCAGAGAGGCAGGCAGAAAGAGAGGAGGAAGCAGGCTCCCTGCTGAGCAGAGAGCCCGACGTGGGACTTGATCCCAGGACCCTGAGATCATGACCTGAACCGAAGGCAGCGGCTTAACCCACTGAGCCACCCAGGCGCCCCTGAATCTTGATTCTTGAGCCCTGCAGGAACTGCCTCCCCCTGCCCCCATATCTGTGTAGTCTGCTCTGCCCGCTGCCACCCCTGGATCAGTGTGGACGACCACCTCCTGCTTGAGGCTCCAGGGAGCTGTGTGACCAGCCTTGCGTGCAGGGTTCGGAATATGGGGTGGGGTGGTAGAGAAGAAACTCAGGGCTCTGGAGGTCTGTTCATCTCGTGGAAGAAAATAACGCAAGGGGGGTCTCTGCGCTCATTAATCTTTTTCCTGGCTTGAGGAAAAACCTGACTTTCCTTTCACTAGCTGCTCACAAGTGATGTTAAAGATCTCTCTCTCCGTGCTGATACATAAGAGAGTATTTGCTCAGTGTCCACTTTCCATTTTCCTCAAGAAATCAATCCTCCTTGTCAGAAACACAGAGTTCTGAGACTATACCCGTGTCAATGTCAGCTGCGCTCGGGGACAGCGCGAGGGAGCCAGGCGCTCATGGGGTAGGGCACCACACTCCCTGTTCAATATGCTCTGACCTCCGAGCTCACCCTGACTTTGTTCAGTCGATTGCCCCCCTGCCGTCAGGAAGGCCTGCCCTTGAACACGGCTGAGCGATTCATTACCTGTCAGAGGCGGCCAGGTGTGCATGCACAGGGTTGCGCGGGGGGCTTGTTTCGTTGGCTTAGTAATTAAAAGCAAACAAAGCTGGGATGGAGACCTATCGGCATTGCTGGGGGCTCTGAGGCAGAAATATGTGGGCAGGCAGCCAGGTTCCGGAGCCCAGGAAGACGAGGTGTTGTGAGAGGTGACAGAGTGCTGCGACCTAGGGGTGCAGGAGCAAATGGCTCTGCTCCAGGCCATCTTGCAGGACACACGAAGCTCTCGCTCCCATCTGGGCCTGGGGTGGGACTGTCACTGAGCATGCCGTCGAGCCTTCTGGGGTGAGAAAGAAGGAGGGCAAGGCCTGTTCGCAGATCACCGCCCTGCTGGGCCCTTTATTGGATTCAAACTGGGTGTTGGTGACATCTTAAGAAAGGATTGGATTTTAGTTATTGAGTGATAGCAGTGGGATTCAGACTCAGAGCTTTGTGATCTCAACGCCATTCTCTTTTGTTTGTTTTTCCATTGGTGCGGAGTGTCATGGGTTGAATGGGTGGCCCCCCAAAGTTCTGTCCATAGATCTGGAACCTGTTGGTGTGGCTTTATTTGGGAAAAAGTTGTCTTTGCAGATGTAGTTAAGGATCTTGAGACGGGGTGACTATTCTGCATCATATCGGGTGCCAGTGACGAGTGTCCTTCTAAGGACACTAAAGGCTGAAGGAGAGTTGGGACAGACAAAGGGGAGGAGACACAGATGGGAGAAGAGGAGGCTGTGTGACCACAGAGGCAGAGACAGATGGATGTAGCCCTAAGTCCAGGAACACTAAGCCACCAGCAGCTGGCAGGGATGAAGAACGGATTCTCTCTTAGAGCCCCTGGAGGAAGTAAGGTCCTGAGAGACGTCGTTTCTGTGGTGGGAAGTCACTCAGTTTGTGCTGAATTGTTAGGGCTGGACCCTCAGGACCCTAAAGCAGGGTGGCTCAGTTCACGTTAGAAGCTGTGGCTTGTCAGCTTCTTTGCAATTCTAGAGGCATCTTTCTGGTTATCTAGGGCCATCCTGTCCAGGGTGTGGCGTGGGTGCGGAGTCATGTCTCCAGGCCTCCAAGGACACCCACACCATCACAAGCTGCTACAGTTTCAGTGTCCTTCTCGGGTACCCTGGAGTCCCCAGCCCCACAGCACAGCGAAAGCTGACCTGATGTTGCATGCATGTTTTATGAATGGATTTTGCTCAGCTCCAGGCTGGCTTATTTCTCGCCTGGAGGCAGCAGTGGGAACTTGGTGCTGTTTGGGGCCTTGTGCCCCAGAGTGGCCCACTCCCCCACCAAGCTTCCCTGGCAGGTGACCTCACAGGGAGGTTATAAATAGCAGCTGGGGATGGCTTCCAAGTGCCTCGAAGTGGAAGCCCAATCGCTTGCTGACAGTTCAGCTCAGGGGGAGACAGCGGGAGGCCGGGGGCCATCGCATCTTCATGGCTCTGACGATAATCAGAGCAGGCAGATGTCTCCGACAGCTGAGGCTAATGGGCTGTCAGACAGGGCCGGACCAGCCTGGGACATCCTTCGTGCTCCTTGGCATCGGTCCAGTCCAGACTGAGGGAAATCAAGCATGGGCCTGCGGAGGGAGGCTGCCGACCTGCTTCCAGAGGCTCTGCCCCTGTGCCTGCCCGGCGAAGCCTCTCTGGGAGTTGAGGGGTCTGCTCCATCCATCCTGGACAGCTTTATTTTTCATTTGTAGGAAATGATCATTTGAATTATTGATGAGAGATTAAAACTCAGCTAATTCAGTTCAATTTCGCCAATAGGCAAAACTATTTATAATTAACCTAGAAGCAAAGGTCAGTGTGGTAGTAAATGGCTGTGGTGGCAGGAGGAATTCCAATGAGAAGCCGGTTTGTGCTAAGGTGGAGTTGATGTAAGGACCAGCTTGAGAAGTGCTTTGAAACGAATTCCTGATTCAAGACCGAAGAGGGTGGTATTTCCTGGGAGACCTTCTCGGTCTTGGGACATTTTGAGCAAAAGATGGCCTGGTCTTTTTTTGTTCCAATAAGTAGCTCTGAGAAGGGAGCAAGCTGGTGGCTTCTGGGGTGGGTGTCCTCCAAAGCAGCCTGGGAGCTGGGAAGTCGGGAGACCTGAGGCCCTGTGTGTGCTCATCCTCTCTGTTCATGAAATGGGGAGATGGGACCGGGGCACAAGGTCCCTCCGTCTCTGCCGTCCCTGACCCCTGCTCTGTAGTTGTCATGAATGATTTAGGGATAAGGGGGTAGGACGGGCTGGTGTCTGGGCTGCTGCTCTGTTCTTAGACGTGCAGGGTCCCTTGAAGCTGGGGATTTGTCTTTGGTGGGGCTCCTGGACTGAGGTGTGATGTACCACTGCAGCCTTTCCGGATGACAGGGCTCTGCACTCTGGCAGGGAGGATAGGGGTTTGTGCCTCGTCTGTGCCGTCGTCCACCTGTCCCTTGTCTCCAGCATCTGTCTGCGTGCTTCAAGCAGGAGCAGCTGAGCTCGGCTAGTGTGGCAGTGAGCATCTTGGTGAGTGGCTGGCACATAGGCAGAGACTTCTAACATGTCCTGGGAAGGCACAGGGCCTTCTGTGCCTCAAGACTGTGACTTCTCTGATGGAGCTGAGCCATAGCCACAGATCACTTCTTGTTTAATGCTAGGAAGTTTTTGGTTTTTTGTTTGTTTGTTTGTTTTTTAAGAGAGAGAGAGAGAGAGAGAGAGAGATTATGTGTGTGAGCAGGGACAGGGAGGGGCAGAGGGAGAGGGAGAATCTTAAACAGACTCTGTGCCCAACACAGAGTCCAGTGTGGGTCCCCATCTCATGCCCTTGAGATCATGACCTGAGCCGAAATCAAGAGTCGGATGCTCAACAGATTAAGCCACCCAGAGGCCCCCAATGCCAGGAAAACGTATTTGAATATTTATCATCAAACTCTGGAAATGGCTTTCAAACATCTGTCTAGCAGTGAAACCATTAAAAAACGAAACCTTATGAGGAAACTTAGTAAGACTAAAAAAGGGACTACTTGGCAGGGGGTAGGCTGTGGTTGTACCCTGGAGGCCCTTTCTTCCCCCAGGGGCAGGTTGCCCTCTGAGGGATCAGGAGCACTTGCCCCACCCCAGACCTGGAGGGGCATGCTGACCTTGGTCAGAAACCCCCCCAAAGATAAGACCAGCCCCTCACTTTATAGCAGACGGACCTGAGACCCAGAGAGGGAGTGGACTGGCCTGCATGGCCCATGGGCTCCTGGCCAAGCAGGGCTCTCTTGGCCTCCAATTTGGTGGAGGGAGGCAGGGGTTCTGTTTCTGGCACCACACTGCCCCTCTGGTTGCTATTCTCAGCCCTGCAGGGCCTTGGGTCTGGTTCCTGAGCACCTGGTCTCCAGTTAGGTCTCCCAATGGTGTAGACTTTTGGCTTTTCTCTGGGAGGGTAATTATTATTATTATTATTTTTAATTGGCTTCTTTTTAGATGCAGTTAAAGTCTGTAGGTCCCCAGAAAGGATACCAATGTAAGCTGAAGGAATTCAAAACTATTTCTTAAAGATGGGGGGCATATTCTTTTTGAAATTGTGCCTTCCTTGAACTGTATAGCTGGGTTTCCATGGCAGTCCTTGGAGTCCTGCGGCCTGCGCCCCCCTGCTTCGTGGCAGACCTGTGGAAGTCATGCATCTCTCTCCTCACCTCCTTAGGCTTCTGCAGTTTTGAAGTCCACTCTCCCCTCTCCTAATGAGGAAGTAAACACTGTGGCTGTTTGTGACCTCCGATTTTAATTGGATTTGAGAGCGATTTTGAATGAATGAACGAAGTTCCTGAGTTCTAAGAACAAACTCTTCCAGTAATGAGCTGAAACTATTACATTAATTTCCTAAGGACCTCTTCCTTCCTTTGCTCAGATTGTTTGCAGACACTGGTCAATGCTGCATATAAATTGAGGTCTCAAAAGGCTAAATTAACAATTAATCGGAAGCATCTCTCAGCCCCTCAAAATGGAAATAGTCCCTCAGTTGTAAGAGGAAATCTACCTTCGGAGACCTCTTGTTATTGAAGATGTGCACCGTGGACATGCCAGGGGAGTCTGCGGTGAACTCCTGTTTATGAGGGTCTAAAGGGGCGAGGAGTATTCATACATCAAAGACATAATTCTTAGAGTTTTGTCACATCAGCTTTTCCCTTTCTTTCTGTTATTGCCAAGTCTGGAAGGGAAGGTGTCTCCATCCCTCAAGGAGGGCAGCAGGTTTGATTCAGAAATGTGCACGGGTGGCACCTCCCCCCACCCCCGTCACTTGCCTTCACTCTTGCCTTCTCACCTGCCCCTCAGACTCCTGTAAGGCACTTGCGATCTGACACCCTGCCTTTTGTCATCCTCCCCTTGGACTACACGCTCCCAAACCCAGGTTCCTGGCTGCTCTCCTTATCTCCAGTATGTCAGGCCCCATCCTTTGTCAGGATGTGGCTGTAACTGTCTTGCTCCAGAGTCCTCACTGGCTCCCCACTGCTCCCAGGAAGGAGGAGGAGCTCTTCCCCATGGTTTCCAGGCCCCATTGGATGCAGCCTGGCACTTCCTCTACAGCACCCTCCCCCCTCTCCCCAAATGTGCTCAGCTGCCCACTGGGGCTCGCTCTTCCTAGCACCCCACACCACACCCCCAGATTCTGCTTGCATTATTTCATGGTGGCCCATATTATTCATAGTCCAAACCAGGGTTTTTTTTTTTTTTTTGCATAATTCAAGGGGACACTTAATAATTATGCCAGGACAATGGGCTTAAGTTGGGTGATCCCAGGAAACCAGGACAGGCTGTCACCTGAGCTATGTCCTCCCCTATTTCTCTTCACTTTTCATTTTCCTTCCCTCCCCCGACCCTCCACTAAGTTCAGCTCAGGTCTTCCCTGTGCTTGATGGCTCACTTCTAGGAAGCTTCTCTCAGTAGTTTGAGTCGTAAATATAGGGCTACATGCCAGAAGCCCTTTGTTCTCCTGAGCCTTCTGTGGGTTGTCCAAGTTTTTCCCGGGACATGAGTAGAGGGACCCAGATTAGGAGCATGGATTTTGCAGAAAGAAGGGTTCTTTCCTTTTAGTGCCAAGGATTGAGCCACAAGTGTGGGCACAGAATGTCACTCAGGTGTTTTTATATACATATATATGGTGGTCATTTGTCAATCTTTTTGGATTTCTACTCCCTGAACCCCCCCTTTTTTAAGGGGCATTCCTGCTTTCTCAGCGGAGCCTCTCCTGCTATACCCAGTGGAAGATGCCAGGTACTTACTTTTGGTTTCCCTTGCCACCAGGGTGCAGGAAGAGACCGTCTGGATTCTAGTCTGGCGAGACTGTGATAGCAGGCGGTGGTCCTAATGGTGGCAGGGTCTTGTACTGGGCACTGGGGCTGGCTCCAGCAACATGTCTGCACCTGGTACTGGGCCCTCAGTGGTGGATTTTTGGGACCAGTTCTGGAGTAGATGTGAGGATCTGTTCCTGATAGCGTGCCTCCAAGGCTGGCTCTCTGGTCTTTCTGGGGACTGTGGGAGCTTTTAGCATTCCTTTTTTTTTTTTTTTTTAAGATTTTATTAATTTATTTATTTGACAGAGAGATAGAACCAGAGAGCACAAGCAGAGAGAATGGCAGAGGGAGAGGGAGAAGCAGGTTCCCCACTGAATGGGGAGCCTGATTCAGGGCTCGATCCCAGGACCCCAGGATCATGACCTGAGCCAAAGGCAGATGTTTAACTGAGCATTCTTTTTTTTTTTTTTTTTTTTTAAGATTTTATTTATTTATTTGAGAGCGAGAGAGCGAGAGAGAGGGCATGAGATGGAAGAAGGTCAGAAGGAGAAGCAGACTCCCCATGGAGCTGGGAGCCCAGTGCGGGACTCGATCCCAGGACTCCAGGATCATGACCTGAGCTGAAGGCAGTTGCTTAACCAACTGAGCCATCCAGGCACCCCTTAACTGAGCGTTCTTAATTATAAAAAAATGTTAACCATAAACAAAAGTTAGAAAAAAAATCACATAATATATCTCTACCTACTCACTGGGCAGGTTCAATAATGATTAAACTTTGTCCCTCACCCCTTTTTTTTCTATCATTTTTCCCCACTTAAAGAATTTTAAGAATATCTCATTCCTAATACCTCAGCATGAATTTCTAAAAAATAAGGACTTTTTAAAAATGTAACTTGACAATTTTCATTTTACCTAGCAAGATGAACAGTAATTCCTCAGTCCCACCTACTATCCAGTCTGTCTTACCCCTGATGCTTTTTTACAGTGTGTTTAAGTCCAGATCCACTGCCTGCTCACACTGCATATAGTTTTTCTGTCTCAGAGGTCTCTTTCATTGTAGAATCACGTCATGTCATTGGCTGGTTTTGCCAGAGAAACTGGACTGCTTGTCCTACGAAAGCTCTTGGCATTTTGGGTTCATATGATGACTTCCTGGTGGTGGTGCCTCTGTGAGTTCTTCTGTCCCCTGCCCTTCCCATAAAGCAGAAATTGCTCTAGAGACTTGTTAGATTCAGGTTTAACTCTTTGGGCAAGAATATATGGACATGATGCTGTGTTGTGGGGTTGGCATCCCTACTTTTAAGGCTCCTGGTTGGATCGGTGGGTTCCCTTGGGGCCAGCCTGAATCCCTTGTTACAAAATTGGACCTTACTCCTTCTAGCAGCAAGTGATCTATGGACACGAATTTGGCTCCCTCAGAACATGCAGATCCCCTTTGATTGTTCCACTGCTTTAGCATCTGTAGGTCACCATTGTTGATTCAGTGTTTTTTTTTTTTTTTAAAGATTTTATGTATTTATTTGACAGAGAGAGAGAGAGATCACAAGTAGGCAGAGAGGCAGGCAGAGAGAGAAGGGGTAGCAGGCTCCCCGCTGAGCAGAAAGCCCAATGCGGGACTTGATCCCAGGACGCTGGGATCATGACCTGAGCGGAAGTCAGATACTTAACCTACTGAGCCACCCAGGCACCCCTTGATTCAGTGTTTTAAGATAGATTTCTTTTCTGCTTAAATCCACTAGAATGATTTGCTGGCAAATAATAACTCTGATTAGAAATTACATTTTTTTTTTTTGTAGAAAAAAATTACAGCACTTGCTGGTTGCTTAACATAAAAGTATGCTATACACCTTGGGGCAGATTTTGAAGAAATAGACATGCTTCGGCGCCTTCTTGCACATCTGCGGCTGTGACAAATCTCGGCTTGGTCAGACTGGACTTGGGTAGAATAACTCACTGTGGTCTTGTATTTGTTGTGGCAGTGCTACTGTTAGAAATAATAAACTCCCAGATGTCAGTGGCTTTAATCCAGTGGCAGCGTTGTTGTTATTGATGTTCCTGGCTAGCAGGCAGCTTTTCTGTACCCGGGGACTCAGCGGCCCCAGGTTCTGCTCCTCTGAGCTCCCCTTTCCTGAAGGCTGTGTTGTTTCCAGTGCCCAGCTGGAAGGAGGAGAGAGTGGAGAAGGCACACTCACAGTTTCTTACTCATTTGTGAGAATTGGTCACATGGCCAGTCCTGGATGCAAGCAGGGCTGGGAATAGATTTTCTCGTGGGGTGGCCACTGCCCAGGGTCACTTCTATGCTATGGCTGAGGGAGAACCATATTTGCGTGGACAGTTCTGCCCCTGATTCTTCTTGGTTTCTTGGTTTGCTTTGTCTTTGTTGGAGCCTGGCTTTCATATATGCAATTCCATGGTGGAAACTCAGGGTGCTCATATTGCTGTACTCTATCCTTTGTTCCAGCCTTGGAGTGTGGACGTCTCATTCTGCCTTGCTCATCTCACCTGCCATCTGATTCTTCCCTTGGGCTCCCTGGGTCCTAGGGAGGGTCTCTTTCCAGCTCAGGTGCTCAGGTGGCAGGAACCAGGTGAAAGGCCAAGAGGTAATTGTGCATCCCTTAGGAAGTTCTGTTTCTACTCAGAAGAAAGTTCTTCAAAGAGAGGCCTTCTCCCTTTAATTAGTATTTCCACAATTTTTTCTTTCTTTCCTTCCCTTCCTTGTGGATTCTCCAAAGTCTGACAACAGCCTATAACATAGCTGGTAGTCAGCTTTTAGAGAGAAGCATTAAAACAAGTTTTCAGAAAACAAAGCTTTCAGATAAAACCATTGGTGTCTCTTCTAGCTTCCTTGCAGATCTTTTTTTTAAAAAAATTATTATTAACATATAATGTATTATTTGTTTCAGGGGCATGCGTCTGTAATTCATCAGTCTTACACAACACACAGCACTTACAACAATACATATCCTGCCCAGTGTCCATCACCTAGCTACCCAACCCCACCTTCCTCCCATCCAGCAACACTATTTGTTTCCTAAGATTAAGAGCCTCTTGGGGCGCCTGGGTGGCTCAGTGGGTTAAAGCCTCTGCCTTCAGCTCAGGTCATGATCCCAGGGTCCTGGGATCGAGCCCGGCATTGGGCTCTCTGCTCAGCGGGGAGCCTGCTTCCTCCTCTCCCTCTGCCTGCTTCTCTGCCTACTTGTGATCTCTGTCTGTCAAATAAATAAATAAAATCTTAAAAAAAAAAAACAAACCTCTTATGGTTTGTCTCCCTCTCGCTTTTTTTTTTGTCTGTTTCATTCTCCCCTCTCTTCCCCTATGATCTCTGCCTTGTTTATTAAATTCCACATATCAGTGAGATGACGTGATAATTGTCTTTCTCTGATTGACTTACTTCGCTTAGCATTAAACCTTCTAGTTCTGTCCATGTCCTTGGAAATGGCAAAATTTCATTTTTTATGTAATATCCATATATAAGTCCACAGTGAGAAAGAAGGAGATATTATGTGTCTCAGTCTCCCCTTCATCCTGGGCTCCAGGATGACGACGGGATTGGTGGATTAGTCTTCAGTTGCCTGGAAAAGTCAATCATTAAGCCTGAATACTGACTCATTCAAGCTTAGGCTACACGTGGCTTTTGGTTTGGTGGAGTGTTGTGGTCCCTGTGAATTCCCTCTTCTTCCTCTGTTGGATGGAGGCTGACAGACTGTAAGGTAAGCCTCTCACAGGCTGGGAATGGTTGAAAGCAAAAGAACCTGCACGTTCCATAAGAAACCAATGTCCATCAAGTGGAGGACACGAGGAGCTAACACACGTACCAGGCAACCTCTGGTCCTGGGGATGCTTCCTGCCAGAGGGGAAGAGAACCAATGTAGGGTGAACCAGGAGGAATGTTCACTAGCATCTGACAGCACTCTAATCACATAAACAATGCCAAGTTCCATAAACATCACAAATGGAGGAATTTGCCTTGAAGTTTCTTCTGGGATCTAATTTGAAGGAGCATCCTGGTGAAGCTGAGGTCATGAGGGAGGTAGAAACAAGTGCAGAGAAATGCAGTGTGACAGCTGGGCTCTCCTTGTGGCTTTGTGGGGAAGGGCTCTGGGGGAGGGGACACCTGGTGGGAAGTGACCTAGAGGGGTGATGGCTTCAGCAACTGCTAGCCTTTCGGCATGCTGACCTGGGTCACATTGCTGCAGGACTGGAACTGTGCTGAGCCGGGAAGAGGATGTGGAGTGAGAAGATTGGCGTTTGAGTCATCTGCTGTGTGTGACATTGAGCAAGTCACCTTGCCTCTGATTTGAATTTTCCTCCTCTGAAAGTGGTGCTAGAAGTGCATGCGGGCTCAGGCTGCTAGGAGGATTGGCTGCCATCCGTTTCCAAGGGCAGGAAGGGGGCTGTCACACTCAGTTGATCAACAAGGAAGGGCTGGCCAGGGGAGGCTTATATTGGGTGTCCCAGTTGAAATATTCTTGTTCAAGGAAGAATATTGTCTTAGCATTTGTAGATGGTAAACATCTACAGATTTTTTTTTTCCCCTCAATCTGAGGTGGGAATTGGCTGTTAGAAAACAGGATGTCTCATCTAGAACAATGCGTGTGGGCAGCCCAATTTCATCTTGATCTTTGGATGTACCTTGAATTTCTCAGGTCACGTAAACTTGCCTGCAATTCCAGCACTGCCTGTCGTGAGTTTAACAAGTAATGAGCACAAAGACACAGACATGTAAATTAGAGCCTGCAGATCTAGGGGCCCCTCAGGGCTGCTCTTCAGTCTGTGGGGGTGGGGGGAGCATGGGTGAGACACCTGGTGTGCATCCCAGGAGGCCAAACAGAGGGTCCTGCCAGCTCAGCAGTGACAACTCAAGCTTCTCAGCCGCTGCTGAGCAGAGAGTGAAAAAGCAGGGTTCCAGCTGAGAGCTCTGGGCATCACTGGGACCTGTTGCCTAAAGACTGTCAGGGGGGAAGGTGTCTCCCCAGGGGCCCTGCACCCAGAAACTATTTCTGTGCCCGCCCTGCTGTTGGGAGACAGAGTGTATGCATGTTTATTTTCAAAAAGAAGTTGACTTCAGTCTCTTGTTCTAGGTGGTTCTTATTTTAGCTGACCCCTGTGGTGTCTCTCCTCTGGGCGGCAGGGTGGTGTTCACTGAGTAAGTGAGATAGGGAAGCCACAGGTAGGGAAAGAAGCATCGAGAAAGGACGGAGGAAGCTGAATATGACGGGTGGGCAAATCTACTTGCTTCCAGAAATCTTGTTGATCTTTCGGGAAATTGTGTGTGTTTTTGTCTTCAGAAGCATCTTTTCTTTGAATTTGTTGCAAAGGTAGGGCTGGTGGGCGGTTGCTCTAAGCTGAGCCTGCTTCTAAGATGAGTGGGGAATTATTTGTGCTCACAGCTGAGGTCTAAATCCTCCTTCCAGAAAAGGAGTCAGGAGAGAGAGGGAATTTGGTGTGGGGCAGGAGAAGGTATAGGGGTGCATGGACCAGCTCCTGATAGTGGATGGCATTTAGGGCTGTCCTGGATTCAGGGGAAACTGTCTGCAGACTTCTGCAGCTAGCATGGAATGCTTCACGAGTAGGCCATAGGAGCGGGATTTAGTTTATGTTCACTGGGAGATTCTGGCAGTGTGTTTCCGTGGTGCAGAATCATTATTTACAATGAGGCACTTACACAGAAGTAGTAAAGTTAATGGAGGTTTCCAAGGAATTAGCCTGGTTGCATTCCCCGGTGTCACAGCCAGCTCCTCTCTCCAGTAGCCTGATCTGCTGTGTGCAGAGCTAGTGGAGTTTGAGGGGTGGATGAAATTGGGAGGTACCCAAAGTGGAGAGCCCCTGGCCCTCAGACACTGGTCTGTGGCCCGGCTCCGCCACAGGGCTCCCTCTCCAGCCAACAGTCCCATTTGGACTTGTGGGCTGATGACTACGAATGCCACTGGCCATGGTTGGTTCTGGTTGCTGCTGTGGATGGCGAGATGTGAGTCAGCCCCACACTCACATTCCCTGTAGGAGTGACCAGGTCACACCATGGGAATGGTGACTCACCCTGGTTTTCCACATGCCATGAGGTCCTTGGGTCTCAGCTCTTAGGGCAAATTTGTCATGTCTATACTGGTTCCCTGTGTACCCAGTGTTAGGATGTGGGTTGGAATCTGAATTCTGCTGGACCTTGAGCATGTTGTGTGGCCTCTCAAGTTTCACTTTCTTTAACTCTAAAATAGGGACGGTCCATGCTATCAGCACATGGGGCTGCTGGGATGATTATGGAAGAAGGTTGGAAAGAACTTGGTACCATGCTGGGCACCGTGGATTTTTTGCTATTTCTCCACTTTTGTCTCTCAGCTCAGCTCACCATCTGTATTCCTGGACCGAGAGTCCATGGATAGTTTTTCTGGCTTCCTTTCCGGGTGATCTTCTGCTCAGTTCTGCCCACAGGAGGTCCAGGAAGCGGGAAGGTCAGGGAAGCCCTAGTCTTCCTTACCCTCTTTCTTCTTCCAGTGGTATCTGCCATGTGCGGCCGCTCCTGTGGTGGCCTTCCTCTGTGCCCCCAGCTCCTGGGATTGGAACCTCTCCTCTCACCTCTGGGTGATAATATCTCCTCCCATTGTGATCCCCAGCTCCTGGGGAGCTACTGGCTTCTTGCATTTCCTACTCTCTGGGTCATTTACCTCACCTCCTTCTGGCTGTCCAGCCTCCATGTGGGTGATGTGTGGTGTTTAGTTCCTCCGTGTGAAGGATCTAGCCTGGTTTCCCAGTCTCTGACTGGACTCTGCTCAATACAGTGGAACTCCCATTAATTATGACAAGAGCATGGCCATGGAATCACACAAAGCAATGTTCAAAAGTCGTGGCTCCAGCCCTTCCCTGAGGTGGGACCCACGTCTTCATGTGTGCCTCCGTAGAGTGGAGAAGATAATAGACTGAAGTTTATGGGGTTATTGGGAAGATTTCATGAGAGAATAATAGAAATATAAGCACCACATAGTGTGGTAGTGGACAGCAACATGACAAGAGGGTATGTTTCTAGAAGTGTTTGTTGCTTCCTCAGGTTGGCCCAGGGAGTGCTGGAGATGCTGCTGGGAAGGGCATGTGAGGGGTGGGCTTGGGCCTGGGTATTTGTGGGCAGCAGGGAGCTGCATGGGGCCTGGAGGGTCTTAATGTCCTCTCCCAGTTTATCTTAGAGCTTCAGCTAAGCACCAAGGGCCAGGCCCTCCCTGGGGCCCCCCAGAGCACAAGTGCTCTGGCCTTCTCTCTAAGTCTCTGGGGCTCAGATAAGTGAGGATGGGTCAGTGCCTCAGTCTGGGGCATTGCTGCTCTCGTGGCTTTTTAAAGTCTAGTTAGTCATTCATTTTACCTAATTATCCAGTGACCTAACATCAGACTATAATGTTATTTTCCGCTCGGAATGACACCCTTGGGGTTTGGAGAGCTAGAATATTTTATTGGCTGCTCAGTGGCCGAACTTCCTAGCACTTGCTCGCTGAGACCCTCCAGAGGGGAGCGGGGGCCCTGGCCCCATTCTGGGTTATCTGAGATTTGCACGGCCTGGGAGCTAATCAATGGGCCATCCTTCAGGCTCTGGTGGAGTGCTGGTTCAGCATCGCCTTTGTAAATGGCTTTTCCTGGGCTCTTTATCTCTAGGAGGGGGGTCATGATGAGCAGTGAGAGACTTGGCAGACCTTGGATCTGAATCAGCAGAGTTGAGACAACTTGCATCCTAAGCACTAACGTGGCCCACCTGACACACTCCTCTGGGCTCTGCCTCTCCCCAGGGTGGTCCTGGCGAGCTGGAGCAGGGACTGTGTGTTCAGAAGGGCTCCAGAGACCCAGAGTGCCAGGTCCTCTCCTACCACCAGCCATTCCCCCTGGGGCCCATCTGCCTGGAGAACACCTCTCCTTCACATGGGCCAGTTCCAGGGTGTATATTTCTGCCCTCAGCATTTGCCATGCCTCCCACCTTGCTGCCTTGCATTCCCTGAATGCATATCCCAGTGTTCTCGAAGGCTCTAGGGAAATTTCTCTGGCTGCTTAGAGGCCCACTGACTTCCCTCTTCCCAGCCTCTTCTGAATTGGGTAACAAACCCTTCATTAGGTTTTGTATGACATGATTTTCCAGGCCTTTGCACATGTCAGGCTCTGTTGGCTTCTATGATGCTTGAGATTGCACAACCAGCCCTGCAGGGGTTGGGGCCTTAGGTACAATTCTGGGTGTTCTTTCCAGAAAGGCGTTTTCAGAGTTTTGCAGTGAGGGACCATGAGCTAGGTTTTCCCTACCTGGGGGCAGGAGAGGAGCACTGACCAGAGATTTCCTAATCTGGCTTTGTGCCAGAAGTACGTGGGAAAATATTTTAAAAATATAATTCCTAAACCTCACCACTAAATACTCTGTTTTAGTAAATCTGGAGGCAGGGCCTGGGACTGTATGGTTTCAAGTCAGCTGGCCAGATCATCCTGAAGTCCTGCACTGTGGGAAGCCTGGCATAGAACAACACACGGGCTGGGCAATCAGCCCCACGATGATGCCATAATCTGCATTTGGGGGCATAATCTTATTTCACGTATTCTTGTCCACTGTTCCCATAAGCCACTGAAACCTGGGTTAGCCCAGATGAATGTCTCAGTCTATTCTTCAAACATGAATAAGCTGGTAGACGTCCTCCAGGCTTCCAAGCCTAAGTTAGGAAATGGGAAGTGGGCACCTTCCCACAGAAACAATTTAATCAGGAAGCACTTGACTTTTAATTCTCTTGGACTCTAAGATTTAGTCAAGAGTAACTGAAGACTACCCTCTGCCTGACCCAGTCATGCTCCCATCCCCGTGGAGCCATTCTACCATGCCCATGACCCCACAAGTGGCTGACTTGCTGGATCTTTCTCTGGTTTCAGAGTTGATACTCTGTTTTTTCAGCCACCAGTCTTATGTGAGTCTCTTCAAGTGGTCGTTTTCTAAAAAGAGTTTATTTGTCAGAGAGAGAGAGAGAGAGAGTGAGCGCACAATCAGGCAGAGTGGCAGGCGGAGGCAGAGAGAGAAGCAGGCTCCCTGCAGAGCAAGGAGCCTGCTTTGGGACCCTCTCCCAGGACCCCAGGATCATGACCTAAGCCGAAGGCAGAGGCTTAACCGACTGAGCCACCCAGACGTCTCAAGTGGTCATTTTCAGCCACACGTTGGCACTGCCTACAGATATCCAGATATCCAGACCTCTTGCATGGACATTCTGATGGCGGTGGTCTGGGTGAGGCCCTGGCCCCTGTTCTCATGGGAAGCTGGGATTGAGAAGCTCCTGGAACAAGCCATCTCCAAGAGGAGATGAATAAGAGCAAAACAGAAGAAAATGCAGTCTCTTAGATATGGTATAGGACTCGTCTTACGACACTCTAGTTATTTCTCATCATGGGTGTACCTTACCTTTTCCAGGTAATTGGAGACTCTCTTTGTCATTGTCACACACTATGTTTCCAAATGACACTGGCAGTGGATGTACCCCTTACCCCTGCTTGCGGACTGCCCTGACTTCTGCTGTTGACCCAATTCCTCTGGCTACTATTTTCCCGACCTCGACTTTTCACTGAGCTCCTTCTGGCCTCATCTTTTGATGATGGGAAGCTTCACTTTCTGCGCCTTGAAATGATCTGAGTGTTCTCTCCCTAGAATGTCACAAAGAGAAGAAAGGGGGACGGAAGTCTGTAGCCTTCCTGTGGGTGGCTCACCATTCCCTTCCCAATGACACATGTCCCAGGCTTGCACGTCTGGCTGTCCCCGGTGTGCGAGGGCTCCTGGCATGGAGTAAAGATCGTCTGTTAATCTCCCCCTCCCTCCCCACCGCCAACCCCGCCCAGTTTGGCTTCCAAAAGCAGGATGTGTTCTGTATGCTGAACCCTGGAAAATTTTGCTTTTTTTCATCCTGTGTAGCTTCCTCACAATCCCCAAGGGAAGGATGCACATCATGTCTGGGCTTCCATTTCCTGCTTTCCCAGATTGAGCCTGGTGCTGAGGCCCCGCTGGCCCCAGGAAGTGCTCCCTGTATTAAATCCAGTCGTATTTCTTGTTCTTCCCCACGCTGGGCTCCCTCTCAGGGGCAGGCACGAGGAATATTAGTGTCAGCTGTGTCTTCTCACTTCAGCAGGCTATCTGTGTCCTTGTTGATGACACCCCCTGGTTTCGTGGCCCCCGTGGTGTGGAGTTTACCCCAGGACAACAAGCTTGTGGTAGGAGAGGCTGAGGCGGCAGGGGTCGGCTTTGTTCACAGGGAGGTGTGTGGTTCTGGCACACTCTCAGCTTTCCCAATCAGCCTCTTCTCTCTTTGCCGTGGAATTACCCTCTCCCTTTGCAACGGGTTTATAGTACTCATTAGTTCTGCTATTAGAAATAGATCCCTATTAAAGTCAGTTAATAAACGGTGATAGTCTCTTGGTGGACCAGGAGCCAGGAGGACAGGAGCCTGATAACAACACCACCGCAGGGGGAAACACTGCTTCCCTTTTGGGGCGGGGGAGGGCTGCCTCCTACACATGCTGCCAATTTGAGGCCCTGCAAAGGGTTCTGTCACAGAAATTTAGGGAAAAGAAAGAAAAATCAATGCAGACTCTGTGTTTTAATCAAATGCAGGAAAATTGTCTTTGTGTAAAAAGATTCAACACAGGAGAACAAGATGCGTTCTGCATTTGACATAATGTGTTTTCTCAGGCTGCCACGGGGAAAGAGCTCAGTGATTCTAAGCCTCCACTGTCCACGACAGCGGCCACCGGCCATGGGGCACTTGAGATTTGGCTAGTCCAAAGTGAGATGTTCTGTGAGTGTAAAATCTGTGCTCGAGTTTGAAGACTGGATTAAAGAAAGAAAGTGAAAGAACCAATTAAGATTTTATATTGATTAAAATGATAATATTTTGTTATATTGGGTTAAATAAGCTATACACACACACACACACACACACACACACACACACATATATATTTTCCCTTAGAGAGGGAGAGGGAGAGCAGGGGGGAGGGGTGGAGTGAGAGGGAGAGAGAATCCTTGAGCAGACTCCCTGATGAGTGCAGAGCCCCATCTGGGGCTCCATCCCACAACCCTGATATCATGACTTGAGCTGAGATCAAGAGCCCGACGCTTAACCGACTGAGCTATATTATTAAATTTAATTTTCTATGTTTCTTTATTCCTTTTTATTTTCTATTTTATTTTATTATTTTTAAAAGATTTTATTTATTTACTTGACAGTGAGAGACACAGTGAGAAAGGGAACACAAGCAAAGGGAGTAGAGAGGGAGAAGCCCTTCCTGCTGGGCAGGGAGGCCGATTTGGGGCTCCATCCCGTGACTCTAGGATCATGACCTGAGCCAAAGGCAGATGCTCAACGACTGAGCCACCCAGGCGCCCTCTTTTTTCCTTTTAAAAATATGGTCCCTAGACAATTCATAGTTACATCTGTGGCTCCCATTGGTGACTTACATTATGTTTCTGTTGTACAGCATGGAGGTGAGCTGTCCCCCTATTGGACAGGGGGATGATGACTTCCCCCAGAGGTAAGGATGGCTCTGTGCTGGAGATGCTCTCTGGCTGTCTTAACCTCTCCTTTTCTCTGGAAGAGTCTGCTCTTCCTGGAAAGCCCATCAGCAGAACATTGATGAGATGCCCCATGGGGAGGCATCTCCCATGAACTTGCTTTTGGAAACCCCGGCCCAGCTTATGCTTTCCCTTTGTTCAGACCAGAGGTATTACTTTGAAGAACCCAGCCTAGAGATCACATCACAGAGTTCAGGAAATCTCCACTAGACCTTTATGAAGCACCTCGTAAGTGTGGGGCACTGTCCTAGGCACTGGGATGCAGCAGTGGACACAGTAGATAAGCCCCGCCCTCCTGGAGCTTGCACTCCAGTGTTGGGAGCCAATAATAAACAGGTGCCTAAATAAAAGAATAAGATGCCTTGAGGGAGTGAGAGTGGCATGGATGGAGAACAGAGCTGGGGCAGTGAGACAGAAGGTGATGTGGGGGGTTGCAGGCAGCTCCTTTAAATTGGGTGATCCTAGGAGATGGCATCCAAGTTGAGCTCTGAAGGATGAGAAGGAGCCCATCATGTGGAGATGTGAAGGCTGAATGCTCTTCGCAGACAGATCAGCTAGTGGAAGGGCCCCAAGGCTTGACCTAGCTTGGTGTGTTTGAGGAGTGCAAGACTAACCTGGAGCAGTATGATAGGAACTGAGGCTGAAGAAGCGTCAAGGACAGATCACATGGGGCCTATGGCCACATTGAGGCATTCCAGGTTTAATGTAAGAGATTCTGGGAACCCATGGAGGGTTTTGAGGAGGGAGTGAGACCATCACTCAGGCTCCTCTTTTGAGGACAGACAACAGAATAGCCTGGAAGCCAGAAGAACAGAGGCGGTGTTTCCAGGCAAGACATGCAAGTGAGTGAGCCAACTGATGCTGTGGAAGTGGAAAGATGTGGTTTGATTCAAGAGATAGAACTGCCTGGAGTGGTTAATTGCTTGGCTCTGGAAGGTGAGAGAAAGAGAGACATCATGGATGACCCTTGGGTTTT
Source organism: Mustela nigripes (assembly GCF_022355385.1). Lineage (NCBI taxonomy): Eukaryota > Metazoa > Chordata > Mammalia > Carnivora > Mustelidae > Mustela > Mustela nigripes. Next base: position 71,497,966 of record NC_081568.1, on the reverse strand, counting down.
TGTCCTGAGCTAGATGGAGGGTGGTATCCTTTACTAAGATAGAGAAGCCTCAGGAGGGATGAATTTTGCAAAAGGTGGCAATTAAGAGAGGATCAAGAATGCAATTCAGACAAGTCAAGCTAAAGATTCCTTTAGATGATCTGCGTGGACACAAGGAGGAGGGTCTTTTTTCCCTGCCCCCGGGTAGAGCTGGGGGAAAGTTCCACGCCTGTGATGTGGAACGCAGTGCCATGGGCACCTATGTAGCATTTAAAGGTACAGATCTGGACAGGACCTCCAGGGTTCTGGGGTAGCTAGGGAATGGGAGGGTGCTTTCAGGCCTTTCAGCGCATAGAGGTAGAGCAAAGGGGAAGACATACTTGACTGAAGGTGTAGAAGCTAAACCTGCAATGTCGGAATCTCCAAGCCTCAGTTTCTGTGAGCTGTCTCTGACCATTCAATGAGTGTGTTTGAGGAGCTCCTAGGGAGGCCTCAGGCTGGAGTGGGGAGGAGGCCATGGCTCTGGGGATGTATCAGGCAGTTCTCCTGCTGTTCCTGGGCATGCTGTGGGAGCAGGTTTTGTTCAGGATGGAATTTCAGCCTGGTCTCACCTTATGAGAGCAATATAGGAAAGCTTCATGGAAGAGGCAGGCCCGGAACAAGCCTTGAAGGGCAGGGAATTAAGATGGGAGATGGCCTTCTAGGTAGGAAGTAAAATTAGAGACAGGAGTGAACGTGTGTGTGTGTGTGTGTGTGGTATGTGGGTGAGTACTCACCCATGTATATGTGGGTAAGTACTCCCCCATGTATACTCACCCATGTATGTGGGTGAGTCCAAGGGACAAGGAGAAAAAGGACTTCTGAAGAGGTCTAATTTAGGTAAATGAGGGAAGTTGGTAAGTACCTCCATCAGAACTCAATAACATCTTGTTTTTGCCTCCCAAAATAGTGGTTTTATGTGGGTGTGTAAGGGAAACATGGCTGGGTAGACTGGTGCCCCTGTGAAACTAGTGTAGCACTTTTGAGGCATGGAATGGCGTCATCACGGTATGTTTGAGGCTGATTAATCTGTCATGGGGCGATGGGAAAGCACGTTAATTTGTAAAATACGAGCACGATAGCCGTCACGTCCAGGAGAGGTGTGTAGGGCTGGAGACAGGGCATTGAGCAGCTTGTGCTGGATGACCAGAGGATCTGAGAGCCTTGAGGTTCTGGACCAGCCTGTAGGTGTCCTGTGTGAGAGGGACAACCCCAAGAATCAAGGCCCAGGTGTCAGTGTGGTCCCCAGATTCAGATCCTCAGAAACCAGAAGCCCCTCATGGGCAGCTCCATGCAGAGGAAGGCCTCAGGTGTGATTCTCAAGCTCTCTTTGCTCTCAGGGGTTGGCCAAGACTGTGGAGGGACAGTGGCTACCAAGCAGATGGCCCCTCTTAGAGCTTGAAGTATCTGTCCCTACTGTGAGTGCATTGAAACTCATTGTGTGATTATTTACAAAATGTCTCCATCACCAGCCTGGCCAGACTGCCACAGGGGCAGCCCCAGCCTGCCTTTGTGCATCACGGTGGGCCTCGACCCTAGCTCTGAGCCTGGTGGTTAACAGGGGCTCAGTTCATGTCTCTGGACTGAGTGGAAACCAGTGGTGTCCTTTAAGTCGAGACTGATGGGCCTGGGAGGAACCTTATGCAAAGGAGTGAGCCCTACCTTCCATTTTCCAGGTAGCCCCATGTGGGAAGGAAGGGAGAGAAGTTGGGAATGCTTCTCTTGCTTAGCCCTTTACCATCACAGAATGCTCACCATGAGCGTGGGCCTCAGGCTCCTTCCCCCGTCTCCCTTCTGTGCTGCCACCTGGTCTCATCTGGTCACCTGATCGTTTGGGACTTCTTTTATAGAGTTTTTTATAAGAATATTTTGGTGTTCCCCCAATCAGGGGTGGACGTTGTTCCTTTGGACTCCTGAAACCCCAGATCTTGTTGTTGAGACCAACTTTACTGAAAGCAGAATGCAGACCCGGGAGGCGCTGCTGGAACATGCCAAATGGCACTAGGGGTGAGCAAGAAACACCCCTGTACTCCCTCCCCTCATCCACCCCTGCACTCCCTCCTCTCCTCCGCAAACACTGTCAGCAGCACCATGTGCCCTCCAAGGTGGTTTTAAATACTGCTAAGAAATGTCCCTCTTGCAGGGCGCCTGGGTGGCTCAGTGGGTTAAAGCCTCTGCCTTCGGCTCAGGTCATGATCCCGGGGTCCTGGGATCGAGCCCCACATCGGGCTCTCTGCTCCGCAGGGAGCCTGCTTCCTCCTCTCTCTCTGCCTGCCTCTCTGCCTACCTGTGATCTCTGTCTGTTAAAAAAAAAAAAAAAAGAAAAAAAAAAAAGAAATATCCCTCTTGCCTCTGAGCTTGGTACTTGAGTTAACACCACCCATTCAAAAACGATGGTGCTTGAAGTCAGCAGACTGAAGTAGAAGTTACTGTGTATCCTGCAGACCAAACCCTTCTGGCAGTTTCACTGAATTTACTTTCCCCCTTCTGTTCTGCAGGTTCTGTTAGGTTTCATTGCATGGGTATGGCTGCTAAGGAGTGAAGGGCAGGCTTGCCTCTGGGGGTGTTTGAGTTGTCCTGAGGCTCTGGGCTCGCTGTCTCCCCACCCCCCGCCCGTGCTACAGCACACAGGGGACAGCTGAGTGAGGGCCAGCTTTTTCCTTGACATCTTCTTTCAGTGACTTTGGAGGAGGCATGAGGGAAAAAAATTCCAGAAGACTCTGTTTCACCATCAGGCTTTCAAAGTCATTGTGAAGGATACCAGATAAGATAGCACACTTAACTTTACAGTTTTTTTATTTTTTTAATACTGCAAAGTTTATACTGAGGTCTCTTAACATCTGGTCTTCCAGCTGCAGGTGTCCTCCTTGGTTCCCAGCCCCATGCTGGCCCTCAAGCCTGGATGGGTTTGAGGAGAAGATGACGAGAGTCATGTCTGGTGGCAGTTAATTGGCTTGTCTCATTGGGACTGGAGACGGCAGTTTAACACACGTACCCCGGGGTTACGTGACATGGCTTCGGTCTGTTTGAGCCTGTTCTGTCATGGAGATGTTCCTCGCTTTTGTCCATTCTTGCTGAATCTCGTCCTGCGGTTTCCATGAACCCTCGGCCCCCTGGCTGGTTAGGAAAGCCACATGCTATGTTATGGGAAATGGGATACGTCTTAAAGATGGCCAAATTTCGTGTTCTAGTTGCGAGCGAAAAGGTTTAGAGAAGTTTAGAATCTGAGGGAGAAGTTAAATATTTGACTGTGTTAAGAAAGAAAATCTCAGCTGAGGATTTCATATTTTAGGTCTTAAAAATGAAGTTCAGTGTGTAACTGGCAAGGCTATATTTGAGGCTGTGTGGTGGGGAAACCCCTCCTTTCAAGGAGTTCATATTGTCTGGTGGGTGGAGAAGCAGGGGTGGGGAGATGAGAGGTGAGAAGACGGTATCTGTAGATGCCGAGTGCAGGAAGTCTGGGGGTGGCGCTGGGGGTGGGCAGGATTCAGGGTGGAGACTGAAAAGTTTCTCCCAGAAAGTGCCATCTGGAGCACGACAAAAAGACACCATCTTACCACCAAGGGACAAGATGGACTCCTACGTGAGCGGGCGCTGTCACAGTATTTGACTGGGGCCTCCCTTAGTTTTGTCTGGATTTTGCAGTGAGAGGACGTGACCCTCTGTCCACAGAAGCTTCAAGAGACAACCTTATGGTTCTCTTTCCCTCTGTACTTGCTTACCAAAGGCCTCTGATTTCCCCTGTTGATTCAAGAGCTCATGGGTCTACAGCTTTTTTCTGGTTACTGAGCCTTCTCACTGGCTTTCAGGGGCAACAGTCAGCGGGTAGAAAGAGGGAGCCGAGTTCCAAGGGAAATAGGCAACATGACCAGCTTCTGTGAATTTTGCACTTTCCCTTGTTTGGTTAAGCGTCTGTTTGCAGAACACCCGCTTTGATTATTGCAATAGTCCTCCATTTAAAGTGTGAGGAGCCCTCTTGACCCCATACAAGCCAGTCATAAAAGAATGTTTTAAGAAAAAGTCTCTGAAGTAGAATTCTATTTACAGAAGTGCAATCTGAACACAGTCTCCATCTGTATAGCAGGGGGTGGTGAGTGGCCCGCATGGGGTCATGCTTACATTTGGAACACAGCAGCTTCCTCTAAAAGGCGCCATGCATTTTAGCTATAGTAATAAATATTAGCCCCATTTTGCTGTCAGGAGGCCAAGGAACAGAGAGGGGAGAAGTGCACATTCTTTGCAGCCTCCTCTCCTGACCCACCAGACTGCTTGGTGTTAAGAGGCTGTTTAACAACAAAAGGAATCCTGTTCTTGTTGCTAGGTTGATGGGGTGCTCATGAATATCCATGACACTTACGCATATTCATGAAGCAAGAATGTGATTGACAACCCATACACCTCAACCTTTTCCTGGAGCGCCCTCAAAAGGCGCCTCTGTCTCCAGCCTGGGATTTGCCCCCACCTGGATGGGCTCTGTAAGGACTGGGTTCCTCCTGCCTGGAGGACCACCTGGGGGTACTTGTTCTCATTTATGCACAGGGGATGCCTTCCTTCATCCAGTTTTTTCCAAGCCCTGCTTTGGAAAAATAAACATTTTCTCCCCATGATGACTCCCCCATCTATGGGCAGCATAACTGGTAATGGAAGCCGATACTCCCGGTGTGGCCACCCCAGCCGCCCCGGGAGCCAGTTTCTCTCCGGGTCAGAGGAGAGGAGGAGGTGAGAAGCCTGGTGCTCTGCAGGTGGGCCCCTAAGCTTTTCTCACTGGGACTTTCATCTAACCTGGGATCCAAGGCCAGGCATATGCCTTCCTGGTACCCACGCTTTGGACTCAAGATAATGCTGTTTGCTTTTTTTCCAAGCAGCTCTGAGGCATGAGAATGATAGCAGAGTCTAGAAGCTACTCAGCATCCAGATCCTGCCCCTGGTCCCTAGCCAGAGGTGAAGGTGGTTGTATGAGTTGAAAATATGGAATGCCTGTTCTCCTTCCTGCATGTTGGTTTCCCCTGCAGCTCCCATTCCTTGTTCCCCCAGATTTGAAACTTCAGCCCTTTCTGAGTGGGCTCTGAATCTCCCCCACGTCCTGACGTGGTCAGGGTGGGTGGTTTCCACCACACATGCCACAGATTATGCGGAGTTCTGCCACTTGGTATATTGGTCAGTGTTCTCCAGAGAAATAGAACACACACACACACAGAATATGTTCTTTCTGAGAAAGTTCTGGGTAAATACAAGAGGAACATAAGCTATCTGGAATACCAGCTTGGCTATAAGAAAGAATGAGAAAAGTCGGCCCCACAGGAAGACATGTTTGAAAAGCCTGCTGAAACATCAGGTAAAGAGGCTTAACATCTGTAAGCAACACAGCAAGTCTTCCATTGTAGTAGGTCCCAGAGCCAGTGACTTAAGAATCTTGATCTTCTCTGTTTGACAGAAGACTGCTTTCCTTTTTTATCGGGTGTTCTAGTTCTCATTGTTGTGCATGGAAATAAACCAGGTTTGCAGTAAAAGAAATAAAAATTATGATGTGTTATCTAGAAACAGAATACGTATATTACTCTTACTTATTGATGGATGGTAAGACAGATTTTTTTTTTATTCCAGGGGCTCTTACAATGGAGCTTTGTATTTGAAGAGAGAACTTAGCTCCCTAGATGTTTACTCTGAGGAATCGGCTCACGTGACTATGGAAGCTGGCGAGGCCAAAATCTGCAGGGTAGGCTGGCGGGCTGCAGGGTCTGAGTCCAAAGGCTTCTTATAGTGGGTGGAATCACCTCTTCTCAGGGGAACTCAGTCTTTTTCTGTTTAGGTCTTCAGCTGTTTGGATGAGGCCCACCCACATCATGGAGAATAATCTGCCTGACCGTGTGTCCCCTCATTGATTGATTTTTTAAAGTGTGTGTATGTGTGTTTTAAGTAATCTCTACACCCAGTATATGGGGCTTGAACTTAAAACCCCCAGATCAGGAGTCACATGCTTCAGTGACTGAGCCAGCCAGGTGCCCTGCCACTGCCCCTGATTCCAATGTTCATCTCATCTAATAAATACCTTCCCAGAAACATCTAGAATAGTGTTTAACCAAATATCTGGGTACTGTGGTGTAGTCAAGCCACATAACATGAACCAAAGCACTTCCTTGACACTTGATGTCAGAGATATGTTCAGACCCTGGTGTGTTCCTCTGTGCTGCTCATAACTGAGCTTGAAAGATTTTTTCCAGAATGAGCCTCTTGGCATGAATCTTTTAAGTTGTATATCATCCTGGAAGAAAAACTTTCCATGGTTGGAGCCCCAGTTTGAAGCTGAGTTTGTGGGAGAGGTGATGCTCCTGCCCCTTGTTTTCTTCCTGTAGGATACCTTCTTGGAGGCTAGGACCTTGGCTGCAGCATCCTCATGCCTTCAGTACTTAGCCCCAGACCTTGGACAAAGGAAGAGCTTAGTCAGTACTCTGAGCTGACTCTGGCAGAAGCAGCTCGGTGAGAAGTTCTCTTCATGGTCATGGGGCGTTCAGCTGACTGTGCCTCTGGGCGGTGAGCCGCACCTGCTGCTGCCAGGACACCAGTCCCTGTCCTGTGTGGCCGCCCTTGGCAGACCATTTGTGGGGTTTGTGGTCATATTGCTTGGGCTGCCTGCCTCTGATTTGACCATGTTCCTCAGAATCAGGGGTGCTTTCTTCCCCCTCCAGCTAGCCTTGCCCCTCGGACCAGGCCCCTGAACAGGGAGTTCTGGAAAGGTTGACTCCCGAAGTTCATCAGAGAGCCAGTCTGGGTTGCATTAATAGGAAAAACATTAGTAAAAGGGGACTGAGAGAGTGAATTAGTCGCAGAGCTTTCTGAGGAGTAGAAGACTAAATAATCAGGATAAAATATACTGTGATAAGGAAGCCTGTCCTTTTGTTTACTGACATGCATCTCTGCTTCAAGCTTTTTTAAAAATGACTATTTCATTGATAAAGTGAATGTGTGGAGGTGATAAAAGAATGAATGGAAATTTACCTGTGAACGTCTCTCTAATTGAGTACCTATCTGTGGGATGAATAGCGGAAGCAAATTACCCACGATGGGCCAACTCTTTGCTTTTCTAGGACTGTGCATTCTATTTTTCCTTTTCAATAGAGGACATTGTCTCCTCCACCAAATTAGCCAAACATAGATAATGTTGTCAAAGAATTGCTCCATTAGATTTTACAGATGCCTGACACCAATACAAAAGCCTCTACCCTCACCGCATTTCTTTTTTTTTTTTTTTTTTTTTTTTTTTTTTTTTTAGAATTTATTTATTTATTTGACAGAGAGAGATCACAAGTAGGCAGAGAGGCAGGCAGAGAGAGAGAGGAGGAAGCAGGCTCCCCGCTGAGCAGAGAGCCTGATGCGGGACTCGATCCCAGGACCCTGGGATCATGACCTGAGCCGAAGGCAGCGGCTTAACCCACTGAGCCACCCAGGCGCCCCCTCACCGCATTTCAACTTCAGTTTTTTCCTACATGACTCAAAAAATAAATTTGTTTTGTGGGGCGGAGATGATGGGTTTGACAGGTTTTTAGAACAAAGATAAAGAGGAGTTAGCAATATTGGTTGGGGGATTCCAGCAAATTCCATTAGGCTGTATATCATGGGGAGGGTAGAATGGGTGGGAGCACCGCTCAGAGGGACATTTCTATTCCACCCAGAAAGACCATGTTTCTGACCATGCTGGCAAGGTTTGAGTGGTGTGCTTCCAGAGAATTTATCCCATATAGAAGGAGAAAACAGCTGGAACTTCAGAAAGTGCTCCTGGGCCTACGAAACGGACGTTGTAGTTCTTCTGTTCAGAGCTTCCTGAGTCTAGGGTATGGAAACACAGAGTCTGCAGGGGAAGGTATATCCCAGGGGCTGGGGTGAGGCACAGGGACTAGACACCACTGAGATTTCTCTTCTATATCACTGTGGCATGGTCATGTCTTATACTCCAGCTGTAATCTTAGGCGCTTGGTATAGAGTTGAAAGAGACAAGTTCATGCATAGACACAGGGGTCTCTCTTGGGGGCTTCTGAGGATAAAGGCTATATTCATTTGGACTCTTGATTATAGGCAAACCCATTTGAGTCAAAAGGGATGTTTACTAACTCATGTAGGGGAGAAATTTAGGGGGTCTGCCTTTAGGCAAGGCTGGATCCAGCAACACAAATAATGCCCTTTCTCTCACTTTCTCCTTCTCTTGGCCCTGCTCACCCTGATGCTCATCCATGTCTGGGTCTCCTATTCTCTTAGTGCAGATGGGCTCACTTCGTACAGTCAGGGATGATGTCTGCTAGCAGCTCCAGGCTCACATGATTCCAGCTTGGCAAATCAGTGGAAAGCAAGCTTCTTCTCCACATAGGACTATATGGACATGGAAATGATTGACTTTCCTGGGTCAAGTGTCCACACAGATCAGTGATGTCTAGGGAGATGTGATAATGTAATTGTTTCAGCTTGGCACACCTCTGTAGTCAGAGGCTGGGGCTGGGGCAGTATGATGGATGGCCCCCCAGAACCATCTAGAGAGCAGGGTGGATGGTTCCCCAAAGGAATCACAGTTGCAACGAAAGCAACCCATTTCTGGAACTCAAACGAACAAACAAACAAACAAACAAAAAACAGGAAGAGGCCTGGACTGGAGACTGGTGACCCCAGGCAGCGAAGAAATGCCATGTGAGAGCCCTCAGCTTGGTCAGCCTCATCTCACATGTACCCAGGCGTCCAGCTGGGCCCTTCCTCAGCTCTGTGAAGGCTGACCGGCGTTCAGCAGGTGTAATGAGGTGGGAGCACCTAGACATTTCCCTGGGGGATTACAAAGCTTCTTGCTCCCCTCAGTTATGTTGCATTTGCCATAGACTTATTTTTAAATGCCATATTCCATCTCTCCTAGCTTCCTGTGTTTGAGAATAATGAGACTTCTCAGCTGCATGGGTTTTATGGTGAAATAGACCCCATCCAGGAGGAGTCCAAATTCTCCCCCTTCTCCTTTCCTTCTTGAAAAGGAGAGGCTCCTGGCAACCTCCTACCTGGGATTTGCAGAATTATGCATTTATTCTTTCAATATTTACAGAGAACCTGTTGTGGGAAAGGCCCTGGGATCAGCCTCAAACAAAACAAGCCCAGGCCTGGCCTCAAAGACCAGCAGGGAGGTCAGATAGTCAATAAAAACAAAACCATCACCCTACTGGTGAATGCATTTCTCAGTGGCCTGGGATACACACTCCAAAGAGGCAGAGGAGGGTGTTAAGACCATTCAGACCTGAGCTGGCTCCTGGGGCGGGGAGGCTTCCTTGAGAAGGGGATGTTGAGCTGAGAGCTGACTTTTGGATTTTGAGAAGGCGAAAGGACTGGGGAGAGGGTGAGCGGGTTTGGACGCCAGGGCTCTGTGCAGGGAGATAGGGGCTGCTGCCCAGAAGGGGCAGGGGGAGTAGGCACCATGTGGTTTGCAGGAAAGTTGTGGGCCTCCCGGATGGAGTCAGAGGCCGTGTGGCAGCGAGGAGAAGGAGAACCAGGCTGATTACAAGGCTGCGGCCCCAGGGAAGGTGGTGCCTTCCGCTGAGGTGCAGGAGGCTGGGAGGAAGCCTCTCTGGAGGAAACAGGCACAGGTGCATCCATTGTCTGGGATATTTTGAGGAGGAGATGCCAGAGAAGCAGCTGGGTATATGGGTCTGGGCCTGGAGCCACAAGTGCAGAAGCTTTCAGCCCAGAGATGGTGAGGGAGGCTGTGACAGCAAGCACCTGTGTGTACAGGTAGGGGAGACCAGGCCCTGGGCCCCTAGGAACTGAAGCATTTGGAAGTTAGCAAACAGATCAACCTGACCGGGCGACGGGGACGTCCTGCTGTGATAAATCATGCCAGTGCTGCCTGCGCTGCTGACGTGTGCTCTGAGGACCCCCCAGGGTCCAGGGGCCTGTCGCTGGGTGATGGATGAAGGCTGCTCCCACCCACCCACCTTCTGCTGGTGCGAGCTTCCTGCCACTGCCAGGCAGTCCCTTGGGAAGAGAGAAAATAGCTGAGTAGGCTCGTTGTGACAGCCTTTTAAAAAGTGACTTTTAAAACTTCTTAATACTTGTTGATTAAAAGGCCCATTGCTCTGAAGACTCTGTTTGTGGAAGAAAGTCATTTTGGAAGAAATTTCTGGGGAGGTGGAGTGTTCCAGCAAGTTGGCGAGGCGGCATTTGCAGCTCCAGCCTTAGACTTCAAAAGCCACTAAAAGCCCCTCAAGAAAGTGCTGCCAAGTAGTCACTTGGAGAAAGGGAACTACTTGTGGGAGAAGGAAAAAGTGCCAGCTGTGGGGTGTGCAGTGGCCAGGGGGAGGGGGAAGCAGGAGGCCCCAGGTCACTCCCTCAGTGGGGCAGGCCTAATCAGGTGGCTCCTCCAGCCCCCTGCACTGCCCCTGCATGCTCCTGTCTCGCCCTGGCTGCCCCTTCTCTCCTATTTGGAATGACCCCCTTGCAATGCTGTCCAAAGTTAACCCATGTTGTGGACTCCCTTCCCCATATCTTCCTGGCCCCTCTTAGCCGTTGCTGACCTCTGGGGGTCCGTGACCTCTGCATGACTGCTGCGTGTTTGCGGCTAGGGAACCCAGAGCTGCTTTTCTGTGCAGGTCCCTGGCTTTCCCCTAGCAGGCCATGGTGTATGCTGAGAGAGAAGGCTGTCAGGGTGTGAGGGGTCAGATGAATGTCACAGAACATCCATGGCTCCTTCCCTCCTTGCTAAATGGCCAGGGTGCTGTCAGGCTGCTGGTCCTTGGTGTGCATCCTGTCTCTGTCCTGGGTTTTGTTACTCCCACATGGGGCTGCCCCAGCATATGCAGGCAGGGAACACGAACAGCCTGTGTGCATGTGTGTTCTCAGCTTTTCTGCGGTTGTCAAGGTCAGGGAAGCTAGACAAGCTGGCCAGGGGAGGGCTGCCCAGCAGAACCACCTGGGATTGAGATGAGATCATTCAGTTTGCCTCTAGCACACAACCACCTCCAGCTGGGGGCTGTTGGGGGAGGGGAGGGGAGACTTACTGCTGCCCCAGCCATGGCACCAGGTGTTTCTGGGTCCCACTGGAATTTTAGGACCTGCCTCACAGCTCTGTGCTCATGGTGGAGCTGTAGACAGGCAGGCTTCTGGGAAGGCTGCTTGCCTGCCAGGAACTCAGGAGAGGTACAGGTACAGGAGAGGTACAGACTGTGCCTGTGGACACGAGGGTCCAGACCTGGAATCCCTCTGAGTCCTAGCCCCGAAGCACAGTGGAATGCTTTAGAGACTTGGTGAATTCCCCTTCTCTGCTGAAGGTGGCTTGAATGACATGGGATCTTGCAGCCGATTTCCAGAGTCTCAGACTAGAGAGAGTCTCAGAAATGGCTCAAACCTGGACTTTGCAAAGGAGCAAGAGGCCCCTGTGTTGGCTCTAGGTGCTGGAATTGTGGGACTGGGGCCCAGGGGCATTGCAGTGTCCCAAGACTTGTGTTTGTTTAGTCCTAGCTCCCTTCTCAGGGGGAGAGGGACAAGGGGACCAGGTGAGGCCATGGCTGCCTGGGTTCTCTCCCACCCTTTCTCCCTCTCTTTCCTGTCTGTCCATGAGTCCATTCATCCATTTTAGGCCTCTAGGCTGGGGATACAATGGTTAAGTTCCATGCCCTTGGGTTGGGGAGCCAGGCAGGAACCAGACAGCTATGTTGTCTGTGTGAATGGTGCCATTTTTGGAGAGCATGGGGCCATAGGAGCCCATGGATCTGGAGGGACAAGAGGCTTCCTGGGATCTCGATCATCTCTGGACCTTCCCTGGTATGGCTGGGTACAGCCGTCACAGGCTTTTGTGAAGTGGCTGGGTCGGAGCTTGGTGAGCAAAGCTTGACCGGGAGAGAAGGCAGAGACCTGATTTCTGCCCCTGGTGTGTACAGTTGTCGTTCTGCTTTCCTTGTGTAAATGCAGGTTTGTGAGTTTTCTCTCTAAACCGAGTCTCACTGTTGGGCTGACAGAAAGCCGTGTCCAGGAACCTCATACATGGGAAGGGTTCCTGGGTTCATAATAATGAAATCTGGTATTTTTAGATACTTGCCTTGGCAGACCCCTCCTTCCAGAACTGATTCCCTTCTGCGTGCTCTCTCTCTCTCTCTCAGCTCCTCTGGGAAGTGAAGCAGCTGGCTTAGCTGAACTTCAAAGATGATGACATTCTGAACCTCTAGAAAACATTTTTTGGAATCTCAAAGTGCATGAATTAAAATGTTATTTTTACTTCTTTTCAGCCTGTTGAGGAGCAGACTGTGAAGGGGCACATCAGCCCAGGAGAAAGCACGCCGAGCAGCCGTGTGGGGATGAGCAGACGTCTGCGGGTGAGTGGGGCACAGGGACATCAACCATGAGCCTGATGCTCTTGGGCTGCTTCTTGTGTTGGTCCGGCCACACATGCTGCTGAGTCTCCACAAGAAGGAAGTGCTTTTGGGCCTTGCAGTCCTCGGATGAGGAACAAGTGGGGAAATCTGGCACATGTGGGCTTCTGTGAGCATGAGCTAGGTGCTGGGGGCTGAGTTTCCAGAGCTTTGCCTGGTGTTGATGGCAAGACTGGCTGACCAGAGCTTGTACCTGGAAAGGAAACCCTGCCCAAGGGCTGCGGAGGCCTCTGGATCAGAGAGAAGGAGCTGGGGCTGAGGTAGGAGACGTAGCGGGGAGAGATGGACAAAGGGGACCTCCACCCTGGGGACAGACAGAGTTGCGACTGGCCCCTAAGAAAGACTGAGAGGCAGAGGGGTCATGTAGAGGATGAGGAGTCTTGGACTCAACACAGTCTGGTTTTTAACAGAGGTAGGGACAGGCACTGGTCATTTCGAAGCTTTTTGGTTTTGTTAATCTGATAGCATAGATTTGTTTCTCTGGGGTTACAAAGCAGCCTTGTGTGTTTATCTGAGAGACAGCTGTGCCAGGGACACTTTAGAAACTGGTTGGGGTTGAGAAGCCCTGGTAAGTGGAGTAAGAGGAGAGCAGGGAGGAAAGGGGGTGTGCGGGGCAGGGTGCCGGGTGCCCAGGGTGAGTCAGTGTCTTCAGTGCTTGGGAGCTGCCGTGAGTCCCCAGAGAGGACTCCAGAGCACCCCCCACCGCGTCCCCCCATGATCTGCCTATATTCACATGCCCCATGTCCACGTGAATACCAAGCTTGGGCATTGCATGTCCCTTTCTCACTGGTGGTGCTTCTGGATGGGGAATTTGGAGGAGAAGGCATGTTTCCCCAGACCTCATCGGGACTTGGCTCCTGTGAACATCTGTATCTCTTTCCTGAGCTTCCACTAGATCCCATTTCACTCTATTCAGTAGGTCCTACTGGGTGTCAGTCCTGGGAGATGCCCTGTTACAGCTCCTGTGGCCCTCTGAGTGCAGCTGGGAAACCCTGTATCCTGTGCTCACTTCTGGGAGATTCTTAATGACTATCAGTATCTCCCAGGCTCTGGGTGCAAAGTCCTTCTATAAAAAGAAATTTGTTCAACTTTTTTTAACCCTCTATTTCCCAAGCATATCTGATCACAGATCTCTTTGGTTACAGAAAGTCAATGAAAACCCTATACCAGTCTCTTCCCTCTACATGCAATCAAGTGTTCCATATTCTTATGCCAACTATGCAATGGACTCAGAAACTCTGAATTTCCTCCCACTATTGAAATTGGGCAGGGCATTTATCCCCAGGCCTGCGGTGGCCTCCCGCAAGCTTGGGACATGCCTGTGAGAGCCAGAGTGCAGACATACCTGTTCAGGCATCATGACTTAACAAGACTCCTGCCAGCTTGAGCACACAGGCTGGTTCCTTCCTGGTTCAGCTTGAGCAGCTGGCACAATGGCCAGTCTGTATTTTCACCTTCATGGCCAAATGAAGCTCACCTGGGCCTGGGAAGCTCCACAGAGGACAGGACGTGAGCAGAAACATTCCATCTGTCGAATCTTCTCTCCCCTGCAGCAACACAGGCCCCGGGCTGTTCTGAATGCCTTGTTTTGCATATAGTGATGAAATATTTAAGGAAGTTCTTCTCGCTTTGAAAACCTCTTTGTCAAGGTACCAGGGGCAGCCTGAACATGGGATAGAAATCCCTGCAGCTTGGAGAGAGGAGCAGAGGGACACAGAGAAAGAGAAACCCTTCCAGAGGTTGGGTCTTCCTTGACAGGGATCAGGAATGGCTGTGGAATGGCCATCTCCTGCCATCTTCTCACTGGTGGCTGTGCAAGGTGGGTGCCACCAAGCCTCGGAGGACTTGATTCTGATGAGTGTTGGGTTGGAGTTCTGTACTGGGAGGCTTGTAGTGTGTCCTTGAGAAGTAGTTGTCTCTCTGAGATTGGGGTTCTCCACTGATGAGACTACATGGTAGACCAGATGCTCTCTGGGGCTTTTCAAGGTTTAGTTAATAGGACTGGGAAGCTGGTTTGTCTCTTCACGTTGTTTAGTTACCAAAGCTTCCTTGATTCCTGGTGGGGTAAATTGAACCCTATGGCTATCATGGAAGGGAAGGCTGTACCTAGAAGGCCCACCCAAGTGAAGCTTACTGTGGCTCATACAGACCCAGCTTTCCTGCCCACAGAAATGTCGCTGGAGCTGGGGTGGCCATATCGAAGGGTCAGTGTGGTACAGGCCTGCCACGTTTCTGAGCCGACCTCTTGGGTATAGCTCTGTGACTTGACTTCTTTTGAGTGTGCATCCTTGTCTGGGTCAGGGATGGGCTCTGGTCTGGGCACAGACATAGCAGCAGCCTCTGGGCACTTCTGATACAAAGTGTCAGCCTCTTCAAGGCCTCTCCCTGCCCTCTGTCCTGGCTCTTCACTGCCCTGGCCCCGGCAGAGTGCACGTGACCTGATCTCAGTCAGAGGTGACACTGGAATGGTCCAAGCAGCTGCAGAGCCTGAATCTATGCCTCACTGGTGATACAGCCTCCATGTTCAAGGACGCGTGCCTGCCCATCTCCCAGGGAAAAAGTGAGCAGATCCCCCTTGGATGATTGATTAACATCCTACATTTCCCTTTGCCAAGGAGCCTCAGAAGCACACAGGCAGATGGCTTCTCTTGGAATTCCTCTGGGGAACCGGGCTTCTGCAGATCCACATGTGGAAATCCAATATTCAGATGAGAGAAGAAATTGGGAAAGAAAATATGCTCTTCTCCTCCCTCTGTTAAAACCTGGATACAGAGTTGGAGGGGTCAGAAATAGCTTCAACCCTCGCATGGCTCCCTTCCTTGTCAGAAGAAGAAGAACAGATCTGGGGCTGCTTCTAAGTCTGGCAAAGAGGGGTCCACAGGGCTCTGAGGAAGCAATTCAGTTGAGTGAACAATTCAGCTGAACAGGCTTTGCTTAAGCAACTGCTATCCAAGGCCTGGGTTTGACACAGTGTGGGGTCAGGTCCCACAGTGTATGGCTTAAAAAGCACAGACTCTTGGCCCAGACTTAGGTTCTAGTTCTGGCTCTGCCATGTTCCAGCTGTAAGACCTTGTAAGGTCTTGTAAGGCTTAGGCTGTCTGAGCCCCAGGTTCTAAGTCTGTAAAATGGGGGTCATAGTCCTTGTCCCATAGAGCTGTTGAAAGGATCAAAGGAATATGTGCATTTGACATGTGGAGCACGGGTCTGGCTTGGATTGGGTACACACTCCTTAAACACAAGACCCCCAGCCCCTCAGGAGACACAGGAAATGTGCCCCATGTTAGCGGTGACAGAATGGAGGCTGAGGTTGTATGGGTTTTCTCAAAATCACTTGGGCTGTTACTGATAAAGCAGGGCTGGCATTGGGGTCTACAATTTTGCAGTAGACCAGATGTCTGAGACGGGGGTCACTGCCCCGGTGTGAGGTGGTTGGGCCTGAAGAAGAGCCTGCTTATGGTAGGGGCTATGCTCTGTTGTCACTGCTTTTTGGCAAATGTTGGGCCATTAAGAACATATTTCTTATTTTAAATGTTTTCTTCCTGCTCAAGAAAAGAGTTGCCAGAATGCTGAGGCACTCGAAAATCTACCCAGATCCATCCCCCTAAGTGGGCAAAGGCAGTCCCCCTATGGAAGGAGGGTTTGGGACCACTTTTCCCAGAGCTCCGTCCTTTCCCATCCTGCCCTGAACCCGTGTTTTGTGGTGCTGCTTGCTCTCTGGCATTTGGCTTCTCTTGTTCCTTTCCTTGAGGTTTGGTTCCATTAATGTTTATGAGCAAATAAAACTTAGATTGCTGCTTTGGGCTGTGGGATCACTGCTGACTTGGGGAGGGACATCTAATTTAACATAATCCTGCTCCTTCGACTTTCCATGACGTCCACTGGCTTCTCCTCTGGGAAGATGAGCAAAAGGAGTGGAAATGTGATTAAAGCAGAGTCTCACCTCCCTCTCCTAACCTTGGTGCTGTCAGTCCCTTGCTGGGGGTGGGCCGAGAGTTAGGTAGAGTGTTGGACACATGGATGCTGTTGTGTGTTGATGCCTACATGGACAAGGACATGCAGGGTTGAGCAACCTTTGGGGACTCATGAGCTCTGGGGTGTCATGAGTGGTGTGTGAGTTGGTTTCCTACAGAAGGAGGTCTTGGCACAGGGATGGTGGCTGTATTTGATCATAGGCATGAGGACACCCCCATTTCTTCTTCAGAGCAAGAAACTGAACAACAGAACTCATTACTTCAAGGGTAAAATCTAGTCAGACTGGTGTGTGGGACCCTATAGACACTTAAGTTTGTGTCATATGTATCATTTTTATTTTCCTAGATGCAGAGAGTCCTGTATGGGCTTCTTTTCAGTGGGTTTGGAGGGCAGTCTTGGGTGGGAGGGGCGCAGAGGGAGGGCATGGTGGCATAAGAGCTACAGGGGGTGAGAGGCTGTACTTGGCCACATTCTGGATCGCATCTTGAGGACGGGCAACATATTCCTTCTGGGGCTGTTGATGGGGCTGTGAGCCAGGCAGGAGGAAGTAATTATGTCATTATATGTCACTCTTGTCTCAAGGGGCCAAATTAGCTGACTCTCCAAAACTAGAGTTTACTTTTGACTTTTTAATTTACAGGCTGATGCAGATGCATACTAGTTCACTCCTAAATTTTTCTGGAACAGCTCAGGTGTGCCTGGTATAGTGGGAGAGACTGAGAGTAGCAAACACGGTTCTGACGTGAAAGATCTGAGTAGCGGGGACCATGGAACAGACCGCAGCCCATGGCAGTGCTCAACAGGATGGGAGGATGGTTAGAGGAAAGGCTTGGAGAAGGTCAAGGGCAGGCACCCTACAATGGATGCACAGGCTCCCTGGGGGTGGGGGAGGGGGAGGTGGACTGGCCCTTGGAGGACAAATTGCATCTCCACAGGTGGAGAGGGGGTGGTCAGGGCTTCAGGGAGCAGTCTGTCCAGCACGTAGGAGTGCAGATGGAGAGACCAGGGTTATTTGTTGGGAGGTTCTATGGAAGGAAGTCCTGGGGAAGTGCCTGGAAAGGGTAAGACCCTAATGGGCTTTGAAGATGCTCTGTGGATATTTGTTGAAGAAATCTATGTGTGCCTTTGTTTTATCTGACATGTATTTACTGAATGAGTACTGTGTAGTACTCTGCTGGGGGTTGGGTGTGCAGCTGCCAACAGGTAAATGTCACTCTCTTATGAGTTTACATTCTAGCAGGAGAAGATAGTAAACAAATAAATACATCACATAAATAATGTATGCAGTACATTGGGAAGAGCTAAGTGTAAGGGGAACAGAATGAGTTGCACCATGGAGAGGAATGGGAGCACCAGAGTGGGGTGTACGTGCGTTCGGGTGGCAGTTTTTACCAGGGTAGCAGAGTTGACCTTCTGTGACAGGAGGACATCTGAGTGGTTTGAGAGGGAGTTAAGGAATTAGCCAGATGAATACTTGGGGGAGAGCATTTCAGGCAGGGAAATAGTAGGTGCTTAAGGGCCTGAAGTAGGAGTGTGCCTGTTCTTTTCAAGGAGCTGCTGGAGGCCCAGGGTGGGGGGTGGGGGGAAGCTGTGGGTTGACCCAGGGGGCAGCAGGAGGAGGCCAGAGTACCCCTGGGGGCCTTGGAGGGCAGCATCAGGTTTGGGCTTCACCCTCAGTGATGTGGGGCCCTCTGGGAGACATTGACTGGAAGAGAGCTGGGGGGATCTTCTGTTTTAAAAGGATCTTTCTGTGTGCTTTGTGTAAACCTGACCATTTTAGGGGTAAGGCTGGAGGCAGAGAGGCCACTTGGGAGGCTGCTGTGGCCCCCAGGCGAGAGGTGATGGTGGGCTTGGCTGGAGAGGTGTCGCGGAGGTGATGGATAGTGGTTTTGTTCAGGACAGAGGTTTCTCGACAGGCTGAATGTGACTGTGAGAGGCAGGTTTCAGCCTCGGCAGCTAGGCCTGGCTTCGGGTGGAGCAGGCTGAAGATGGATCAGAGATCCTGTGGACTTGACAAGTTGGGTCTCCTTGTTTGCTGTCTACATGGACATGCGTGTGTGTGTTGGGGGGATGGTTAGCTGGTTTTTCTCATCCGGAGTTCTGGAGAGGTTGGAGCAGGAGTTGTGCATGTAGGGGCCATTGGCCTTTCCATGGTGTTAAAGCCACAAGATGGGGTGAGACCACCGAGGGATAGATAGACTTGTTACTGAGTTTTAAGTACCAGGGGTTCTGTTAGGCACTTCTTGCATCCCTCTCTGTCTCGACCACAACCCGACCAGGTAGGAGCTGTTAGTTTCCCCACAGCACAGAAGAGGAATCTAAGGGCCAGAGGGTTTAAATGAATGACCCAATATCACACATCGAATTAAGGTCAGACCTAGAATTTACATGTACATCTGTCTGATTCCAAGTTCTTTAATTATTGCCCTTACTGATAATCTAAATTATCGACCTGATTCTGGGCTTAGTGGGGGATCCACTGAGGTTTTTGAGCACAGAAAGGACTCAGCACTGTAGGTTGGGAAGGGGCCTCTGGGAACCTGGGGGCTCCTGAACGAGGTACTGGGGAGGAGAGAGGTAGGGACCAGGTATGGAGAAGGTTTAGACCACCTGAGGGGGGGGGTTGGAAATGGGGCCTGGAATTCCTGAACAGGGGAGACCCAAATTGTGGCAAACCCAGCATTATAAATTGAATGTGTGTGTCCCCCGGAAGTTCCTGTGTTGAAGCTATGTTTAGAGATGTGGCCTCCAAGAAAGTAACCAAGGTTAGATGAGGTCATGAGGGCGGGGCCCTATCTGGTGGGGTCCGTGTCCTTATACAAAGGGGAACCAGAAAACTCATGCTCTCTCTCTCTGTGTACATACCTTGAGAAGAGGCCATGTGAACACCTAGTGAACAGTGGGTCCTGTGCAGGCCAGAAGAAAAGCTCTCACTGGCTAGAACCTTGATTTTGGACTTCCAGGCTCTAGAACTGTGAACTGTGAGAAATAAATGTCTATTGGTTAAGCTGTCTGTGGGTGGTATTCTGTTATGGCAATCTGAACAGATGAATACACCTAGATTCTTTGGTATTCTGGCTTTTTCCAGGGCTGTATGTTCTTGCCAGGCCGCAGGGCCCAACTGTTTGGTAACTGGTTTCTTGAGGACCACTCCCCCACCCTCTCTGCCCCCACTAAACAATTCAGTGGATTTGAATGGATCAGAAGAGTCACTGAACAATTATCTAGTGATTAGCTTCCTTGTGGAGTCCAGAGAGAATTGTTGGAAGAAAATTGGTAAATTCTTTTCATTCTTAATAAAACCTAACATTATCTTGCTAATGCCTGATATTAAGAGTTCAAAGTCATCTCAGACCATTGATCTTCAAAGGAAGAGATTTCCTAATTTATTTGACAAGGCCTGGAAAAATGTGGGTGAAGCTCCTTTCAGATGGGATTTTTTTTTAATCTTTCAAGCATGTTTTTGGTACAAAAAGTGGTACAGTTCTTTTTTTTTTTTTTTTTCATTTGAGAACAGCAGAGTGTGGGGGAGACATGCAAACAGATAACAAAAAAGATGCTTTTATAACATGATTTTCACTGTTTAGAAAGAAAAAAGTCATTCCAATAGTACTGAGAAGTCCAAAGATGAAATGATTTCATTTTCTTCTCTAAAGGCTATGAAAGACCCTGACTATTGATTCCATCTCTGTGTCCAGTGAACCGGTGGGACTCCACAGTGACCCAGGGATTCAGTACTGTGGAAGGATCAGCCTAGATTTCTGGGCATCAGGCCTAAACAGAAGGGTATGAGCATCAGGGGATCAAACCCTGCCCCCTCTACCCCCCACCCCCACCCCACAGAAATATCGTGGGCAAGAAGGGAGGTCCCTGAGCTAAGAGAAGCAGCATTCTGCACCAGAGAGTGGCAGAGACCTAGATGTCCTACTTCTGCTTCCTTCCCCCTTCCAGAAGATGGGAAAGAAAGTCAAAATGACACGCCTGTGAAGAAGGCGCAATAATGTATATTTAGAAATACTGTTGAGGGAACTATCTTAGGAGTAAGAAAAGCCTTGCCAGCTTTTACTACAGATGGGAGAAGAAAGCCATCAGGGAGATCCCACCACAAGGCAAACGCACTTCCCTTTTCTGGAACTCCTGTAGCATAGGAGACCAGTTTCAATTTCTTGACCCAACAGACTGGGCTTATTGATTAGGCCTTTTGGCTCCATATGGACCGATAAACCGTAGAAACATGATCCATGGCCTAGTTCCATATAAAGTCCCCCCAATACCAATAAATGGTGTGAGGGTACCTTCTATCCTGTAACTGAGAAATTTCATAATGTTTCGGGTGAGAATTTAGAACAATGAATCAATTTGCAAACATGGGTGAATTCTCCATTACCCTTGCCACTTCCCACTCTTGGCTTCCACTGAATCTGTGCGTTCATTTGGGGCCTGCACCTCTCTGAGCACTCCAAGGCCAGTGAGGGGCGGGAACTTCTTCTGGGGGAGGCTGGCATCCTTGCTTCCGTCCCTGGTCTCGCGCTGTTTGATCGAGCCCTTTTTGAAAAAGGTGCAGAGACGCACACTCAGTGTGGTCAGCTTCTTGGGAAGCGGATGTTTCTGGGATCTTAATGTTTTCTTTCTTTTTCCTGAGAAAACCTTTTCTCAATAAAAATGAGTTGTCAGCTGCTCTTGAGGCCCTATAAATTGATTTTGGCTCTGTCCATTACAGGTAGCTTCTGTGTGAAGAACCTGTATAAATCTTACTCAGTCAGGGAGTGTTTAAAATGGCAAATTTCAGAGTAAAGGTTTAACAAAAACCATAAATAAAACTTCAGAAGTAATGGAAGTGTTTACAAGTGTCTGTGGAATTCCACACTAGAACAATGAACACAGTTCAGGTGCCAAGAGATTGACTGAGGTGTTGTGTTTGCCATGGGTTAGAGAATATCCATCTTTATTTGGCCTCTGCTTGCAGGCCAGACTTGGGAGAAGCAAGACTGCAAGCAGTGCTCTGTGGCTAGGCTCCTGAGGGGAGTTTATCACTGTCAGGGACGGTGGCAAGTCTGGGTGCGGGAGGCTGCTGGGGGAGAGAAACTTGCCAAGGACCCGCGCCTTGAATCCACCATGCTTCCAGGCCTCCTCCCAGTGAGCTCATAATCCCCACAGCCCGCCATGGGGGATTCAGAGCAATGTGTCTGCATCCTCTTTTCCAGCTCAGGAAACCGAAGCAAACAGTGCCCAAGTCCTAGAACAAGGTGTTGTTGGAAGCTGGCAGATAGCATGTGGTTCGCAGGACCCAGGCCGAGGGCTCCCTGCTACATTTCCTTCCTCCTCATTTAACTCCACCTCTCCAGTTACTGAATCTACACCATGCCCGGGCCAGGTTGTGGCAAGACCTGTCAGCATGGCAGGGTTTTACCTGCCCTCCTCTGGGATGCCCTCTGTTCCCTCTTTGGGACCTGCACACAGAGTAGACAGTGTAGAACAAAGCCAAAGTACTGATCACTCATTCATTGATGTATCCACTCACTCAATGAGCATTTAATGAGCACCAGCTATGTTCCAGGTTCTATTTAGGTGCTCAGTAGGTAGTAAAATGAGCAGATGTTTGGTGCAAGGGAAGAGTGTGAAGTTTGGCTCAGCCAGGGTGAGATTGGTTGGTGGGCAGGGAGAGATGGGTGCTTCCCCGAGAGATAGGGCTGAGCTGTATGCTCAAGGAAGGTAGGGTTTGAGAGGACAGGCTGCTTCTGGGTAGGAGGGACAGAGCAAATTACTTACATCTCCAGGCCTCGGTTTTCTCATCTGTGAAGTGGGGGCAGTGATGGTCTCTGCCTCACGAATGAGGAATCAATGAGGTAATGACTGGCAAGTGCTAGGACAGTGTCTGGCACTTTAGAGCCTTGACAGTGACAGGCACCACTACTATAGTTTTTGCTATTTTTGTTGCTGTTGGTGCCACCTCATGGGGCCACAGAGGCGCTCTGTAGCTGCTCCCAGAAAGTAAGTCCTCTGCTCCCTCTGCTCCTTCCTCTCTCCGTTGAGGCTGGTGTCTCTGGGAGCCTGCCTACCTTCTCTTGTCACCTGAGTGTGTTTTCAGAGTGAAACAGGCCTCCATCTCTGCTGGACACAGTCGTGCCTCCACCCAGTGTGGTAAAGTTTCTGCCCACAGATGCGACTTGGCTAGCAAATCCTTCAGTACACTTTATAATGGGACATAGATCATTACAGATGGGACTCAGGTTTTACAAAAGATGTGAGGAGGTAGATAAATTAGATCATGAAAAGTGCATAAGGGACATGAATTATGCAGGAGCCAGAAGAATGATTATAAAGGGATCTGGCCTTAGTTTTGGCCCATGAAACATTGCACTGTGGCCGTAAAAGAAGAAAATATCCCTTGCGTTCTGCTTCAGAAGAGCAGGCTGTTGGGGACCCTGCTTGGCCCAGGGGAGGGTATAGACCATGGGAAAACTTCTTTTGCTTGAGGGTGTCCAAGGAGTAAAAGGCCACCTGAGAGACAGAGAAAACTAACCCTGGGCTTGCTTAGGTGGAGGAGTCCTGGGGTTCTGGGAACATGGGGGTAGGGGGGCAGGGGTGGGCCCCATGGAGAGGCTCTCTTGGGTTCTTAATCCAGGGGAGAAAGTGCATACCAGCATTTCATGGTGGAGTTGGTAGACACCTTGACTCCTGAGTCCTCAGAAGTTCCCCAAAGCTGTCATGTTTATCCTTCTTCTTGCCCAGTGGCAGTGAGATCTGTCCCTCAGTGGGCTGCCATCTGCTGAAATCTCTGGGCCTGGATTATGCTGGTGAACATGGGCATCCAGGGAGAAGGGACAGATGAACATGATCTCTGAACAAACTGTCCATGTTGTCTTCCTTCCTGAAGCTTCAGCAACCATGTCTGGTCTCATACCTGGCTTCCGTGAGCATCTCTCAGGCCTATCTGGATGACATGCTGTGCTTCTAGGAGGCAGGCACCTTCTCTCACCCTGTGGGCATTGGGTTGGGCATGTGGTGCCCCAGTGGAGCCTGCTGTGGGGTGATGGTTTATTACTGGCCGACGGTATCATGGCAAACATTCCTAGGCTGGCTTTCCTATCATGGCTCACTCTTGGCCCATTGGTGTCTTCTGGAATCAGGGTGTATTTCTACCTAGATCTGGTCTCTTTGCTTTAGGCCCTCCTTTCGCTTGGAGCATGGCTATCAACAGCCATCAGAAGGATGAGGCAACATGGCGGTGGTTGGGGCAGGTGCATCCCCAGCAGCATGCCCTCAGTGGGAGAGCGGAGCGTGGTTCGTTGAGCGAGTATGGAACAGAGTGGAGCACATTGTGAGGGGAGGCAGGGTGGGAGGCAGGTGAGTCCTGTGCTGCCCACTGGTGCCACTCAGCGACCTTCTGTTCCTGCTGGAGACCACAGGAGCAGGGCTGTGTTCTCATCAGCCCCATGACCCTGTTCCTGGGGACCTCTGGTCCTTCCTTCCTGAAGGCACTGTTTCAGTGAGTACTGCTAACTTACACCTTGTTGCTGGGCAAGAACACAAACCTTCTCCCCTGGGTTGCAGGAAGCAGTGATAGGCATTTCTCATTACAACCCCAGCCTTGGGAGATGGCAGCCCTGCATTGCTGCCTGCAGGTTGGGTGGTCTTGGGTAAGTTGATTCTGCTGTCTGTCTCAGTATTCACAACTGCAGAATGGGGATACTACAGTGCCCATTGCATACAGTTCATGCAAACTGAATTCTCTGCTGGGTGTTCTTCCAGGAATGGTGTGTCTTCTCCAGGTGGAAAGATGGGTGTGGGGCCTTTGCCCCGCTTGGCCTTTTCGAGGTTGGAGTTGGGTGGTGGGCACTTGGTCCTCCTGGCCTCAGTCTCTGCACCCTTACAGCATACTTAGTATGTGATCAGATTTGCCATAAATATCAGCAAGTTGCCTTTCCGGATGGGAGGCCATTTCTCACCAGGTATACCTTACCTGTCTACTTTAAACTTGTATCACTGGGTCATTAACTACTATTATTAAGTGCAATAGCTAGCGTTTGTCTAAAGTTTCTTTGCGCTGGGATAAATGCCCTATATGCATTCTTTCATTTAACCTCAGAACTCAGTAGTTGAAGCAGCTGGTGTAGAGGTCATGCCCAAGGTCACAGAACTAGTCCTCTGTGAAGGTGGGATTTGAGGGGAATTTCTGCCCCCTCAAGAGCAGAGAAATAACAGGCAGGCCTACCCCAGGGGAGATTTCCTAAGTGTTGCCTGTGAGTGTACCATTCTAGAAGGGGGTTGACTGTGGAGGTGGGGGCAGGTAGGAATTTCTCCTGTTTTCTCCAAACCTAGAAGAAGACGTCCCATGAAGGCAAATTCATTTTCCCTTGGAGTCCAACATTGGTCAAGCTGCCATAGCTTGCCTTGAACTAAAGACCAGTCTGGAGAGAGAAATGCTTCCCCATGCCACTGAAGGATACTGGCATGCTGGACAGGACACTGGGGCCCAGCACACACTCAAGAGAAAGGACACAGGGATGGCAGTCATTCTGTGAGCTGATGGCTAAAAAAGAATTTTGGATTTTGCTCCTAAGGCATTTTGCACAGTGAAGGGAGAATTTAAGAGAGATTGCATAGAGTCCTAACAAGGTGGGAGATGCCACCACGTTGAAGGAAGCAAGAAGATGCATGAGGACACGTGTCTGTGGGGCTGGGGTGGGTTATTTATTGATTTCTATATGGAGGATGCTAACTTACTGCCTTCAAGGGGGAATGGTGTTGTTGATAATTGTGCTGGGATCATAGGCATTAAAGTGGCACTGTCCTTGGGCATGCTTGCAAATTATTACTATTTATTAAAGCAGCCCTCTGGCCTCTGATGAGCAGGACCCCTTTTGTCTGGTTTGAGTTGTGTGTACATTCAGAAGTTGTGTGGCCGTTTACGAACTGTCCTGAGCAGGGCCGTTAAAAGACACAACGAAGATGTTTTGGCTGCAGGGCCATGGAGTGTGAGCATGCGGGAGTTCCAGTACTTGGGTTCTTCCATCCAAAGGGAGTTGCTAGAGGTCTGGAGATTACTGCTCACTGTATACTTTGTACTTGCGCGCGCCCACGCATGTGTGTGTGTGTGTGTGTGTGTGTGTGTGTGTATGGTGGTGACAGCAGTGCTGAGCACTAATGGTGCAAAACAGTGATTGGAATTCTCAAAGATGGGAGTTGCTCTGCAGTCCTGCCATCTTCTCTGGCTCCCCTGTGGGAATGTTTCCCCAGGGCTCCTCCTCTTGCCCAAAGAGCAGAGTGAGGGCCTGATTTCCAGCTCATTCTGGGCTTCTGGGGGGGCCTTTGGGCTGTCTGAAATGAGAAGTCAGGCCAATTACCCTTGTTTCTGAGAGCAGCAAGCAGAGCTGGGAGCCAAGGTTTGGGTGCGTTTTTTGCTCTTGTGACAACAGCCCTAACCAGCTCTACCTTGAGCTAGACACGTGAGAACCCACGTGTCAGCATCACGGCATGTTTCCCAGAATATGGTCACTCCTGGTTTTCTTGGCTTGAGTCCTCTAGCTCTGCCTCACTCAGAGAGAGACAGAAGCAGTCCTTTCTGTCCCAGATAGAAATCCCAGAGGGAAGTGTTTTACTGGCCTCTCCCTGATCAAGCCCTGGGGGCAGCACTGGGAGCTCTGAGGGGCTCAAATTCTGACCACTTGCAGCAGCTGGAAGGGACAGGAGGACAGAACATGGTAGCTCTACTTCCTGTCATGACTGTGGAGGGGAGAAGTGGCTCCTTGCCTAAGGGTGCCTTTTCTAGAAGAGGGACAAAGGTGGTGGAAGGGGCCGTAGTGGGCAGGACACGCTTTGACTATCAGCGGCAGACCTAGAGTTGGAAGCTTGACTGATTTCATTGAAGAGACGGTGTTTGATTTAAGTGTGTATTTGTTGATTACTAGTGAGGCTAAATATTTTCCCACAATTTCTTTTTGGCCATTTGCGTTTCTTTTGTGCATTGCCCATCTGTGGCCTTTGCCCATTAAATTTTTTTTTTTTTTTTGCAGCTGAGGATTTCAGAGGAGTGGGGGTGGTAGATCTGAGTTCGCTATTTCTTGCTGCCTTTGGTGGGTAATTGTGCCAGCTGTATTTACTCCTGCTTAGAAGAAACCCAGCTAAGCCTTCAGGAGACCGATGTGGAAATGCAAGAAAAATACTCTCTTTTTAATCAAATTTCTTGTATCATGAATGCTTATTAAATATTTTATGTGAGAATTGTAATTACTGATTAAGGCCAATATCAATAGCCTCGGATAATCAGTGTTTAACACTAATTAGGAGGTACTGAGCAACCCCCCAATGAGTTGTCTCTAACAATTTGGGGATTGCCGTAATTGTCCGCAAGCTGAGCTGGGAGGTGGGCATGCTGGCTGGGGCGGGTGCCTGTGTGTCTGTGTCAAAGCCTAGCTGATGTGTGGGGTAAATGCAGTGTGGCAGGAATCACTGCTGAGTTGGGGCGCCCACTCAGGTGTGCTGCGTTGCCTGGGGGGAGGCATGGCAGTCCGTATGGTACCCTCCTGTCCCCAGTGATGTGGTATTTGGGTTAATGAGGTTTTACTCTGAATGGTGGGAGGTTTCCAGCTTGAAAAGTGGGACATAGATCATTGCCTCATCTATCCGTGTATGGGCATGTGCCTCTGTGCCTCCCTTCCCTCTTACACACACACACACACACACACACACACACACACTCATGCACTCATGCATGTGTGCTGCGGCTTAACCATTACTGGCTTTGTTTAGAATGTTTTTTTTTTGAGAGCTTTGTTCATCCTCTAGGGAAGGCACTTGAATTTGCTGCAAGGAGGGACACTGGCTACAGAATGTCTGAATCACATCCCATGCCAGGGCTGGCCACCCAGTGGCTTGTATAGTTTGTGGGAGGAGGGAAGGGGCTTTGGCCCTGGGGCCCAATGTCTCAGCAGGAATTCCTCCTGGGAGACTTCCTTAGCCAGTGGACCTCAGGTCCTTCCTTCCTGGGGACAGGGCTGGAAACAGTCACCGGGGACCAGTGGTGAAGGGTGAGGAGATGCAGGGTGGAGCCACAGGAGGAGGAGCCCTTCATGTCCCCCTCCCCACCATGGGTGGCTGCTCATGGCAACACCGCTGTGGGGAATGGGCTTGGGGATCAGAATCCCAGCCCCATTTCCCTCCAAGTTTGGGGCTTCAGAAAAGTTACAGAATCTCTCTGGTAGGTGCCCCGAGTGGGATAATGATGCTTAGGCTGCAGCAGGTCATTGTAGACCACTCTGGAACGCTTAGCCGGGCCACCTCCCTGTCAACGCCTCTGCCCCGCCACGGGACTCCGACCCACTGGCTTAACCTCCAAGCCTCGGCTTCCTAACATGCAAGATGAGCATATGAACAGCATGTACTGCACTGGGTTATCTGGAGGATTAAATGAGTTGTAAGGAATTTAGAGTAGTAGACACCACACCAGTGCTCATTAAATATAAATACGGTAATCCTCCCTCATCTACCGTTTCAGTGATCCGTGGCCAACTGTGGGCTGAAAGACAGATGACCGTCCTTCTGCAAACCAATCAGAAGGTCAGCAGTCGCTGACCCTCCATCACGACACCCACGTCATTCCTCTCACTTCACCTCATCGTGCAGGCCTCTAACTCCCTCACATCATCACAAGAGAAAGGGTGGGTACAAGACGATAAGATCTTTTGACAGAGAGAGAGAGGCTACACTCACAGAACTCTTCTTACACTGTGTTGTTGTAATTATCCTATTTTGGTGTTAGTTATTGTTGATCTCTCACTGTGCCTGATTTATAAATCAAATGTTATCGTCGGTAGGTATGTGTAGGTATGTGTAGGTATGTGTAGGTATGTGGGATTTGGCACTCCTGCTGGGGTCAGGCAGCCCCTGGGATTCTTGGAACAATCCCCTGTGGCTAAAGGGGGGGGGTGACTTCTGTTGGTAAAAAGTCACATAAGTTGCTGGAGATGTGCTGGGCGGCACTCGCCGAGTGCTCCTAATACCCACTGTGCTTGCTGGTGCTGGGGGCACAAGGCAAGAATGAGCCAGACCTGGTGCCTTCTCTTCCCGTCTTGTGGGAGACACAAGGAGACCAGGAGATGTATGAGATAGTCACAGGTGGTGGTTTGTGCCACAGAGAAAACGAACACTAGGGTAGGGGAAGGTGGCAGCAGGAACGGGTATTTTAGGTAGGTGGAACCATGATGTTTGAGTGGACACTTACTGAAAGGAAGGAATGAGTCCTGGCAGGAGGCAGAGGAAAAAGCAGTGACAGGGACCCTCTCCTGCCCATGTCCCTGTGTGTCCCCTCCCATGGTGTACACATTTCTCCTGTATGTTCCCTCCTGATTGCCTGTGCCTGTGGCTCTTTGTTGGCAAAGTGACCTCAGGCTACTTGAACTGCTTTCCTTCCACACTGAGAGCAGAACGTACCTGGACTTGCTCTCCCCCTTAGGGGCAGCCCTTCCTGATGGCTAACAGGACCCAGTTCCTTTGCCCACCTTCCCACTGGCTTTTTGTGGGAATGCTTCCCTAGTAAATCACTTTCACATGAGCCTCCTCTCGGCTTCCGCTTATGGGGAACCTAAGACAGACCCTGGGTCAGGAGTGAGTGTGACATATTGGATTGGTAGGTGATTGATAAGTAAAATGTTTAGACACATGGATTTTCCTGAAGTCATAGCAAGTCTTAGAGTTCAAAATGAGGACTCTGGGCCTGAGCTGGGCCTGTGCTGGGCCTGTTCTACTGGTCCTCCCCGCACCCCACCATGGACACAGGCAGAGGCCTCTCCTGAGCCCAGAGCCTCTGTTAGAGCCATTCTGCAGAACCACTCTGTACCTTGTCCCAGCTGCTGGGTTGTGGCCTGCCAGGGCTTGAGGAAGGATCATTGAGGACTTGGGCAGGTCCTGCCTGTCCCTGGGACTGTTTCATTGCCTTGGGCAAAAGGGAGTCAGAGGTGGGAGTTTTGAGGCTCCTCTGAGGCAATTCAAGGGCTTTGCGAAGGGAAGGTTAGAGAGGGTTTTGCTTGGGATGTGGAAGGCCAAGGGCTTCCTCTTCCACAGTGTCACCTGCCAAGATGCAGCCTCTGTAAGCTGGATGGAGTGGACCCAGCATGCTTCCCAGTCTCCCACAGGCTTGGAGTTCCTGTGGCCTTCTTGGGAACACTCCTTTAAAGGCAAGGGCCAGATAAAGCCCACTGGAGCTGAGATTGGGTTGAGTTGGAATCCATTTTGCTTCTTCAAGATGCCATTTCCACAGAAAGCGGGACAGTTGTTCTAAGTTCTGTTTCTTCCAGAAATTAAGTATCTGAAGTGTTAAAATACTTAGCTCTGACTTTGAGGCCCCAGGGGACAGTTCTTTAGAAAAACATAAACTGCTTTCTGCAGGAGACATAGAGGTCTGTGGTGAGTTTCCGTGGGAGGTGGGCTGTTTCTGAGAAACCTTTTTCCCTAGGCTATACATCTTTTCATGATCTGAATATAAATAAGATGCTGCAGGTCTATGCTTTGGTCCTCGGGGTGCATCTTGAGGCAGATATGGAAAGTCCGTATTCCCAGCTGCTAGGCAACCCCCAAGTCAGAGACCCTGAGAGCCCAGGGAGGCTAGGAATTCCTGCCTTCAGAGCCTCTAGAGCCCGCTCAGCAGCCGAGACCCCCAGTTTCCCCAGAAGTAAACAGTGGTATCTATCTATGGGAACTTTTAAAATGAAAATATCCAAACCTCCAACCAGAAATTTTACTTTTTTGTGTCTAGTCTAGAAACATAGTCCTAATGTCTCAAAGGGTCATTTATGCAACTGTTCAGAATAATTTCTTTTAACAGGGATAAAACAGAAACAACCTTAAATGTCCTGAATATTAAATAAACTGTGGCATAGACACATAAAGACCTACAATTTAAGGTTAAAACTCCTTAAGCTAGATGTGTCTACACTGTTGTGGAAAGACCCCCGAGCTTTATTACTAAGTGGAGAGAGTAATTTACAGAATAAATTTATGTAACATTAATCCCCCCCCCCCCATGAGAACTTTATTTCTCTGCGTACATAAGAAGCCAGCTGAAGCTGTGATTGTGTTGCAAGGGGACTGAGATTAGAGGTGGCATCCTCATGGGGGACTTTTGTTTTGTACTTCCAGTTAGAGTATTTTAATTTTTATTTAAAAAAATTTTTAATTAATTTATTATTTATTTTTAAAATTTCTTTTCAGTGTTCCAGAATTCATTGTTTATGCACCATACCCAGTGCTCCATGCATTACATGCCCTCCACAATACCCACCACTAGGCTCACCCAACCTCCCATCCCGCGCCCCTCCAAAACCCACAGTTAGTTCCTCAGAGTATTTTTATTTTTTTAAGATTTTATTTTTCAGAGACAGGGAGAAGGAAACAGAGAGCAAGCACGAGCAGGAGGAATGGCAGGCAGAAGGAGAAGAATGTTCCGTGTGTAGCAAGGAACCCGATGTGGGACTTGATCCCAGGACCCTGGGATCACGACCTGAGCTGAAGGCAGCCGCTCAGTGGACTGAGCCACCCAGGCGTCCCAGTTTGAGTGTTTTTAAAATGAGAATATTTTTCAGAATTGCCTTTGTAATGAAGAAGATTATAACAGGATGTAAAGTAATTGATGTCTATTATAAGAAAAATTTAAATACAAAGAAATGTTCTCCTGTGCCCCACCATTGGCATTTTGGTGCATTTCTGTCCAGTCCGTTTTCTCCTTATGCATTTTTACACAGTGTTAAGCATTTGTGTAAACATATATAGTTTTGTACCCTGCTTTTTCCTCTTAATATTTTGTCATAATTTCTGTGCTGTTTCAGACTCTCTAGAAGTACTTTAAATGGCCATGTAATTTTCCATTGTGCATATTTAGCCATTTCCTATTTGTCCTTCCCCTTTTTAAAGTGATGTCCATTTGCCTAGGAAATCTTCCACCAATCCAGAGAGACAACTAAAATCCTTCTCTTCCCATGGCCAGTCCAGGACTGGGCCATGAAATAAAGTCAGTAAGTGCGGGCATGTGCGCAGATGTGTATGCGTGAACGTGTGTGTGTGTGTGTGTGTGGTGTGTGTGTAAGGGTGACAGGAAGCTGAGAGGCAGTCCAAGAGGTGGATGAGGCATGACTCTTCCAGGATCATTGAGGCAGAAGGGGCCGGGCCACACATTCCAGCCCAAAGCTGGTGGTTCAGGTCAGTAGCTTTTGGATGCATGAATGCCTTCTCTGAGTGATTGACTATAGATGGCATGGTGGTATCCTGTAGTGGAGCCCTGGAGTCCTGGGTGGGAGACCTATCTTGGCACCACCTCTTTCCCCTTCTCTCAAAAGCTTTTCCCTAGGCTGCGAACCATTTTATGATCTGAATACAGAAAGGGAGGTTTCTGGAGATGTGTTCTCTGGATGATCAGTTCCAGGCAAAGCCTTGTATTTTGCTCCCCAGAGGGAAGGCCCAGTGGGCAGGCAAGGGGCAGCTTTGCTCTTCCTGCCTCTAGACCTTAGTTTTCTGCTCTGAGAAGTGAAGTTGCCTATGTCGATTAGGATCTCAGCAGGAAAGGGACAGAAAACCCAGAAGGGCAATGTCAGAGAGGTTAAAGAAGTGACTGTTTACAATGACATGAGCAGCAAGGTGGGGTGATGGACGCAGGGCTCAGAAAGCATTACTACCCTGGGCTTGAAGGGGCTGGGGCAGCGGCTGTGAGGAGCCCAGGGAGAGCTGCAGTCACAGAAGAGAAGTTGCTGGGGAGAATCTGGCTGTAAGCCATGACTGCAAACTGAGATTTGGTATAGAGGGAGCTGGGGGAATAAATCCCGGCCTCTTTTTCCTTCCATTTCCCAGTCTCCTGCTGGTATGCCCGTTGGCAAACCCAACTGAGAGCCAGAGGTGACAAGGGAGCCTGGGTGAGGTAGTCTGCCTGGGCCTGCGACCCAGGGCCCAGAGCAAGGTGGAGAAGGGTGGAAAACAGATCGAGAGGGCACATGGAGACCAGCCAGAACATTCAGCCCCAGTTCTACTCCTTTGTCAGGAGAAGCACTGTGGGCCCAATACAATGAACACACAAAGTTGCACTGGCTCTTGGATCTTTGTGTGAGGAGTTCAGTTCTGTTATACTCCCGCTAGGAGTCTAATGAAAATGTCACTGTCTCCCGGTGCCCTTTCTGTGAGGCAGTGGGAAAAAATAAACCATTAACACAAAACATCAGTGCTGTGGTCTCTCTGCAGCTATTATGAGGCACAAGATGCTAATCATGGCTTTGGTCACTTAACACACATTCCATATGTCACCGATCCTCTGCTGACACATGAGCTGGTCGCCTTCTGTTTTTATAACTTGGTTGTGTGACCTAAAACCTTTGTTCATACAGGATCAGGGTACTGTTGCGTACATGAATAAGAGCCTTTGCTCCTGTCACCATGGCTACTTTTTACATGGGCCTATTGATCAAATGTGGAGTGTTTGGAGACATGAGTGACTGGCATACACACAGAAAGGTCATTTCATCCATCTTATGACCGAGAGCCTTTTGTGCCATGAATGCCCTTTGGTGAGTATACCTGTGGGGCATGGATGTCTCTACATATTCCCTGAACTCACTCTGAGTCGCTCACTCTTTGTCACCAGTGTGTCAGTCTTACTTGTTCTTTGTTTCTGACCAGCTTTCTACCTGTTAGTGACTGACTAATCAGGACAGGTGGATCAGGCTCTCTCTCCTGCCATGTGATGTGGACCACTGCATGCATTTCCTGAGTGTCTGCCCCCAGGGAGGACTTCCCCTCACCATGGCCTTCCAGGGTCACCCTTGAGTGGGGTGGCGATATAGTCTCCATTCACTTCCGACTCGTTTCAGCATACTGTGCAGGCCATTGATACACCAGGCCACACTCACCCCTGCCGCACTCTTCACTTATGATGGAGAACTCCCTCTAAACATAGGTGTGGTTTGAGGCAGGCATAGTGAAGTTGTAGAAATAAGTACCATGGGAGTCTGGGCTATCCGCTATGCAATCTATTCTTACTTCTGACCTGCTTGATCTTATAGACACCATTTCCTTTTGACAATAGAATTCTGCTGTGCACTTCTAAGGTTATGATTCAGTAGATCATAAAGCATTCAGTGCATGAAGGGTGGTTGGTGACATATAGTCACTTGGTGTCCCATGGTCTGGTATTGAGTCTTTTCCATAGCTTTCATAGGAAGCCAGAAGCTGCTTCACACACAGAATACTATTATTATTAGAAGAATTCTTTTTTTTATTAAAGATTTTTATTTATTTGTCAGAGAGATAGAGCGAGCAAGAGAGAGCATGCACAAGCAGAGGAGCAGTAGGCAGAGGGAGAGGGAGAAGCAGACTCCGCTCTGAGCAGAGAGCCCAATGCGGGGCTCAATCCCAGGACTCTGAGATCACGACCTGAGCTGAAGGCAGATGCTTAAGCGACTAAGCCACCCAGGTGTCCCTATTATTAGCAGAATTCTTATTCTAAGACCTTGGGGCCTATACTCTAATTTTCCTATTAGGGCTTACTAGAAACTCTATACTCTCTATGACATCTCTGTGTGCCACAGATATTTCTAGTACAATTGAATGTGCTGGGTCACCAAGTAATGGAGCAATAGAGCAGCTTATAGCTAAGACCTTCTGTAGAAACTTCTCTCGATCCAGACTGCTCTCAAAACTGGAAGAATTACCAGTTATCAAGCAAGAAGTCACTGCAAGATGTCTAAATGTGTTAAGTGTTTCCTCCACAATCCAGAGTGACCCACTCAAGTGGTATGTTCTCCTTTGTGGCGAATGGCAGAAAGAAAAGCAGCATTTTGTCATTTTAGAGGGAATATACCTAGATGTTCTAGACTGCTGCTTCCTTAGAAACTTCATTTATGTGTCAGGTCCTTAAATTTTTGTAGAGTTCATCACTTATTTTCTGGCATGTATGTGTCTTGCTAAAACATGCATGGTGCGCTCACATCCCTTTTCTACAGTCCAATTAGCATAATTATATTAACATAATAGACTCCTATCACTACTGTGATTTTCTCTTGTATATCAAGACATAAATTAAGACTAAACTGTCTCTATCGAGAACAGACTCTCTTAACCAAAGGGGAGACATGGCTGAACTTTGGGATGAGGTCGTGAAGGCATGCTGCTTTCCCTGCCACGTAAAAGCAAGTGGCTTCTGAGTTTTTGTGTGGGCTAGGCTTTGCTACATCCGTAACTGCACCCCAGACCTCTGTGCAAGGGAAATTGGGTTCCCTTTGATGAGCATGGAGATCTGCTTTGAACAGT
This sequence comes from Mustela nigripes, assembly GCF_022355385.1. Lineage (NCBI taxonomy): Eukaryota > Metazoa > Chordata > Mammalia > Carnivora > Mustelidae > Mustela > Mustela nigripes. The sequence goes on along the minus strand of NC_081568.1, from coordinate 71,463,308 downwards.
AAGGAAATTTCAAGAGGATCCTAGATTTAGGATCTCCGGGTTCAAAATTCTCACCCCTTTAAATGTCCCCATTCATGTATCAGGATCTCGTGTTTTCTCCACAAGTGCTTTTACCTTAGCACAGTGTTTCACAAACTCAGGACTACTGAGAGTTTGGGCTACAGAATGGAATGTGTGTGTGTGTGTGTGTGTGTGTGTGTGTGTTTCTTCTATGCATTGTGGGATATTTACAGCTTCTGTGGTCTCTTTCCACTAGATACCAGTGTGGCACTGCAGAATGTCTCCAGATACTACCAGATGTTTCCTGGGAGGCAGATTGCTCCCAGGTGAGAACCACTGTCTTAGCATAAGCGAGCTGGCAAAGATTTCTATGAATTGGTCCCAAACTCTGTAATACTCATGCTTAGGTTTTATGCCTGATCCTCCGCCCTATCTGCCTGGCAATGTAGATGATGAGATGCTCATTCTAGACTTGCCGTGGAGTCTTTCTGAATGCCTACCCATTCTTTCACTCAGGGATTCAAGGTTTTCATTGTGTCCTTCTGTGCATGTATTCTCCCTAAGCAGTCAGAAGCAGCTGGCTCCTCCCAAGGTCTTTGCAATCACCACTATCCCTTAGTGAAAGAGTTTACAGAGATGCCTCTTACCAGGACTGTCTTCTACCTGCACTCCATCCTGCGTCATTGCAGTGATTTGAATCATTGTAATGGCATTGCTCACCACAGATTATCTCTACCCCTTGACTTGTTTATGCTCTCATCAAATAGGTGAGTGATGCAATTCCCATATCCCATTTTTAGGGCCTATTTCCTGAGGCCACTTCCAGAACCAAGTAGGAGAAAAATGGCACACTCAGAAAAGCAACAAAAGAGTGGTTATTTAAAGGATGGTCTGTAAGGGTGAGAGCAGGATGCAGGAAATCAACAATAAGATGGTGAAGTAGGAGTCCGTAAGATTAGGAGCCATGACCTCCCCTGGGCTGGTAATGCAGAGGGAAGAGCTGTCCTAGACCCAGCGAAAGCTGTAGGCAAGGGGAGGGTCTCTGCTTACAGCCTTGGGTGGAAATGTGGCTGCTGTGATTACCGCCTAAAAGGAGAGGATATGGCAGAATAATGCTCTAAGGTCTTTCCCTCCTTTCCTCTCACCTCCTGGTACCTCCTACTGGCTGGACTGGAAGCCAGTAGGGAATGAAACTTTTTGTGCAATTTTGGCAAGTCAGCCTCCCAGGGCACAAAGCAAGAGTAGAGAAGACTGGAAAGGAATATGGAGGAAAACCCAGGAATGTGGCTCAGCAGGATGTTTTGTGTTTTCCATATGAATATTAAAACTTTAAAGTTGAGCATAGTTGACACACGTCATGTTAGTTTCAGGTATGCAGCATAGTCATTTCACAAGTTTATATGTTATGCTGTGCTCACCCCAAGTGTAGCTACCATCTGTCCCCATACAACACTAATGCAATATCACTGATGATATTCCCTATTCTGTACCTTCTATTCCCATGACTTGTTCATTTTGTAACTAGAAGACTGTGTCTCCTTCCCTTTAGCCCTTTTGCCCATCAATCTGTTCTATCATATGGACATTTTCTGCAGTAATTTAATCTCTCAGCCCCCAAAAGAATTTAAAAAAATTACTTAATCATTTTTCACTGGCATGTTGTAAAGACATAATTTTAACTTAAAAATTGGGACCATTACTTTTAAAGTTTATATCAAGTTTATTCCACAAATAACATTTAACATTATTAATTACATATTAAAAATTTAAACTTTTTACCCATTTAACAACTGATCATAGTTTAATAATAATAAAAACAATGGGCAGTGCCTGGGTGGTTCAGTGGGTTAAGCCTCTGCCTTTGGCTCAGGGTCCTGGGAATGAGCCCCGCATCAGGCTCTCTGCTCAGCAAGGAGCCTGCTTCTCCCTCTCTCTCTGCCTGCCTCTCTGCCTATTTGTGATCTCTCTCTGTCAAATAAATAAATAAAATCTTAAAAAAAAATAGAAAAAAACAATGGCTAATATTTTGTGCTCTCTCTGTATCAGGTGCCATTGTAAGTACTTTGCTGGCTTTAATTGATTTAATTTTTAAAATTAGGTCAGAAAAAGTATGCTTTGCCAACAAATAAATTACGACATCTATCATGTTTGTTGGCGACTGAATATATATTGAAGCGCAGATTGAAATTTAACCGTGTGTTTCCATATCCAACAGATGACAGTTGCTTTCTTGACCTGGAATTTGGGATTCTCATGTTTTGCCCCAAACGAACAAATAAGCCAGTGGTTTATTTGGACAGTGTTTGTGTTTTGTGTTAAATGACAAGAAAGGAGATACAGCATCGTGCTGTTGCACATAAGCACTTTGCCATTAATAATGTATTGTGTGTATGGGCAGTCTTTATTCTCAACACATGGAAAGCCAGAGTGGATATAATTGTCAGTACATTTCCTTTTCGAACATTCACATTTCGAAGTAGCAGAGATAGCTAGATGTACGAGCTGTGATTTCTGATCAGATGGCTGCAGCTTACTTACCTGGCAAAAACCATCCCACGGTGATTTTGTAGAATTATTACCATTTTTTACAGTCTTCATTAATTTGTTGTATTTCAACATCCGTGTTTCCTATGCTTCCTGACTTGAACCAATGGCCCATTGTGAGTATAATGAAATAACGTATGGCCGAGAATAGGACATTTAAAAAGAGTGTTAACGATCGAACCCACTGTGGCAGTTAGCACTTTTTCAGCTAAGTTACAAATCGATGGAGAAACTGATTTGTTGGCAGGTTCATCTGACCTCCATGATGGGCCATTCTTGCTCCTTGGGGAGCATTAAAGAGTTCTTGAAGTTTTGAAGAATTATTTTATGTAATCATTTTTTTAAAAAACGGAAGTGGAAATTCTTGTTTATGTACGTGAACCTTTGCTGCTGTCTGTAATCCCCAAAAGGTTTGTCGGTGGCTCCTTATGTCAGGCAGTGCAAAGGGCCCCTCTGGGCCTGCTCTGGTTTTGCCCCAGAAGGAGCTGTGGGCCACATGAGCTTTGCAGGAGGCAGGGCGGGAGTGATGAGGCTGCCCAGAGTAGGGAGCCTGCTCCCCCGAGGCCAGGTGTCCAGCATATCAGAGCCGGAAGAGGCCTTCGGGTCAGAGGGTCCGTCGTGCCTTGACATTCTCTATTGAGGAAGAGGGAGCCCCAGAGGTTTCAGAGTCAGAGCTGGGGTGAGAGCAAGCACTCTCTCTTCTCTCCTTATAGATGACTCCAGAAAATATTTGCTGTACATTTCGCACCTTTCCCGGGGATCATAGATGCTCATTTCCTGGGTCAGGCATGATGATGTCTGTCCTGGTCAGCTGTGCCACACGGTCTGCTGAGCCTGGGTAGGTGGCAAAGGTAGGCGTTTATCTCTGGAGTCTAGGAGTGATTGCAATTCCTGACCTCTGATGTGTACCTGGGCCGATCGAGTAGAATTAGGTACCTGCGGTTTTCTTGTGGATTTAGACAGCAAACTCAGAGAACCTTCTTGGAAGCCAGGAGCTGCTGCAAAGACCAGTAAGCAGACCCTGAGATGAGTAGACTCTGTGTCCTACTTGGAGAAGTAGTGTGGCTCTCAGCTTCGCAATCTTTGTGATCAAGAGGGCAGACCCAGTGAGCCTCGAAAGCAGGCAAGCATGGCTATCTTTCTCCTGTGTCAAGGTGCCCCAGCCATGGAGCTGACTTCCTGGCATTGAAACACTTTCAAAGCCTTTTCGACTGGATCTTTATTCTCTTTCCCCTTTTTTCCATAACAGAAGGATCTCTCTTCTCTGAGGCAGGATTCAGGGTAATCTCTTTGCTGGCCGGTGGCTCTCTGCCTGTCACCTTGCATAGCAGATAAGCCAGGCAGAGAGCGGTGGGGCAGGCGCAAAGAACAAACTTCGCACAAGGATGAAACTCTCTCCACACGTGTGCCTGTAGCGATGGCAGATCAAGTGTTCAGTTTTGAGGGTTGTGTAGGGAAAATTCCATTCCCATGCATTCAGGGAGGTCTCTGGTCTCCGTCTTGCTCTCTCACCTCAGGTTCAGGCTGAATGTGAGCTCAGGGTGGCTGGTGTTACCCTGGTCACTTAGAGCCATGGTTTCTGTCCTCTGTGGGTTCACAGAGCCCTTAGGGGCATCGCTGAAAGTGATGGAGCGTCTCCTCCACGAAACGTTCATGGCATAGGTACACTGGGCTCCGTGAGCGCTTTGGTGGTGGGGTCAGTTCTCACAAACCTTCCAGCCATCCACACACTTAGGGTTTGGGAATCTGAGGTTGATGACTTCCGCAGTGGTGGGGTTGGACCCCCCTTCCCCTGGAAGTGGGCCGCTACCAGCTGCCTGTGGACGGATGGCTGCTGGGCCGGATGTGGGCCCCATGTGGAGGATTGCCTTCTGTTGGGAAGATTTGGCTGTTATAAATCCTCTACTTGGTGTTTCTTTTTTTGGGCTCCCAACTTTTCTCCTGCTTCACTGACTCATATTCTTCCTCCTCTTTTGTCAACATGAGTATTTTTCTAAGTTCTGGTGGTGGACCTGATCCCTTCTCTCTAAATCCTCTCTCTTTTTTTTTTTTTCTGGTGATTTCTCAGTGAGTTTCCAGTCCTGCTTTCTCTCTTGAGCTCCAGACCATTCCCAATTGCCACAAAGATGCCTCTTGAATTTGCCTGCCTCCCGAGGTCCCACCCCTCTTGCAACCCATCCACCCTGTCCTTTCTCTGTATTGAGGGTCTGCTGGAGCCATGGGGGGCTCCCTGATGACCTCCTGGGCAGCCCTGAGTGTGTGCATTTGTTCCTCTCTGCCCCACTATCACAGCCTGGTTCCTGTCCCCCTCTCACCCTCTGAAAAGTTACAGAATTCTTCCAGGCACCTCTTAGGTGGCTTGTCCTTTGAATCATATTCCGAATTGCAGTCCTGTACCTCCAGGCTTTGAAACCTAGATTACACTCCATTCTGTGTAGAGCAGGAGGTCCCCAGCAAGGATGTACGAAGAGCTCTCCATGTTCGGGACCCACCTTTGTGGGGGCTGTGGATGCCGTGCTGGTATGCTTTGTCTCTCAGCATCGTCACACAAACCTTCCCCTAGCTGCCACTGTGCATGTCTCTGGGTCTCAGGGACCGAGGCGTAGCTGTGAGCTAGTGGCTCTGGCAGCGGAGCCTGTTCCACCAGGGCACGGGGTAGGCTAGAAGCCAGGGAACGAATGCCTCCCTCACCCCCCAGAGCAATCCTCAATAAATACATGGCTGAAAGGAGCTGACATATAAACACCCCAGGCTTCCTTGTCCGTGGGGTGGAATAACCCTGAGTGTCACAGTCTGCATTGGCTCCCAGAGTCAGTAACAGAGCCTAGTAATTTCCAGATGCCTTCAGGACTGGTGTTCCCTGGGAACTTAGTTCTAAATACACTCCTTACACTCAAGCTCTTTTTTCAGGGTCTGCTGGGGGACCCAGATGAAGTCGCCAACTGACCTTGTCCTCACTGGCCCCTCACAAAGGCTCTGCCATCCCTGTTCGTGTTTTGGCTTCCTTTGTCTTTGTATCTTTGCTCCAGGCAGGTCCTCCTAGAATGTGTTCCTGCTTCTAACTTCTGGAATCCTGCCACTCTTGAGGTTCACTCAAAAGGTGGTGCCTTCTGGGAAGTTTTCCCAAGGACTCTAGCTTTAGCACTCCCACCACACTTACTGTGGGCACCCCTCTCTCCATTATACATACGTTGTTTATGGGATTGGATGTCTGTCTATCTTTAGGAATGAGGCCTTTACTAAAAGATGTTTTTATTCACCCAGAACCTGGCACTTGGACATCTGACAAATACTTGTTGCATTCGACTCCCTCAGCTCCCCCAAATCATTGAGTCCTTACACCCACTTTAGTAAGACACGCATTCCGAACCTCCTTGGTGGGGGTGCTCTGCATGTTTTCTTTGGAGGAGAGTTAAGTCTTCCCTTTTGGACTATCCTCCAAACTGGAGGCGACCAGTACTCTCAGACAGTGAACTATGTGATAGGCATGGGGGCTGAGGAGATGGGAATCCACAAGGGCGAGTATTCAATTCACAATGCTCACATAAACTCATTAGTTCAAGGGTTGGCAGGCTTTCTCTGTAAAGGGTCAGACAGTAAATAGCATGGGCTTTGTGGGACACATAGGATCTCTATCTCTTCTCCCCGCCTCCTCTTTCTTCTTCTTCCTGATGACCATTCTTAGTTCTCAGGCAGTGCAAAAACAGGCTGTGGGCTGAGCCCTGCATAGTTCATTGACTCATCCATACAGCATTTATTGAGTACCTACTCTGTGCCTTGGCCCTTTTTGGGAAAGTTAGGCCTTCTGACATGTCCCCTTTGAGACATAGCATATACCTGGCAGGAGGGGGAAGAGCCCTGAGAAGCTGAGATGAGTTGATCACGGTGCCCCCCATGCTGAACTGGGGATGTGGGGAGAATCTCCTTCTCTGCCCTGTCCCTGTTCTTTCTCTACATGGTGACTTTCTAGCAGGATGGCTTGCTGTGAGTGCAATTGTCAGTTTAGCTAGAGGTTGACTGTCCTCTCATTGCTAAACAGCTGCCCCATCTGACTGAATTTTCGTGTGTTTGTGTCATCTTACCTCTGCTTTTACTTTAGAGACTGTCTCTGTATTCACTCCCCACCAGGCCCCAGTCCTTTACTTCTTCTTGGCCATATTGGCTATGTGCATGTCTCCTGTTGTGATTGCCTCCCTCTTCCATCGTCCTTCACCCTGGGTTTCACCCAGCTCCCCTCCCTTGCTGCCTGTCAGGAGCCCTCCCACCAATGGCCTCTTTGTCTCTCATTCTTAAAGTCATCCTCTTCCACTGCTGGTCCCACTGCTTTGTGGTGTCATAGGCCCTGACCAGCCTGGGGTCACAGCTGGTCAGGGGTCGATCGGGGTCCATTTGTTTACTGCCACCCAGCATGGTTTGGGCCTCAAAGTTCCCTGGATGTCAGAGACCTGGCCTTCCCTGCGCTATCCATCATGGCGGATGGCTTTGTGATGGATGACATCCCCGGGTATCCTTGTCCTCTGCACCACTGAAGAGTTAGTCATGCACTGGTTAATTTGGTTTTCGTAGTAGGTAATAAAAGATAACATTTTCTCCAAAAAGCTCTTCTTAGAGGCACAGATGCACGATAAGTGGAAACCTTATGTTTAAAATCCACCCCACCCACTGACTTTTCTTCACTTATAGTTACCCATTCTACAGAAATCCATTTGAACAAAGAGGAGAGATGAATTTGCACATTCCAAAGCTTCCCTTGGTTTGCCAGAGAATTCATTGCCAGCTTTTATGAAGTAGTGAGCTCCCTGAGTGCATTTTAAGTGGTTTTATTTGCAAGGTTTTGATTCAGGTATAACTTTTCAGGAGCACAGGGAGTGTATAAAACGTGGCATATTCATGCTCACCTGGAGAAAATTGTTACCCTGTGTGTGTGAGGAAAAGATCATTTGCAAGTCTGATGTGGATGTTCTACCCCAAATCCCACAGGGCAGTTAGCTCACATTCCAGAATGCATATTTCTCCTACTCTTTTTATCTTAAGAAGCTCACCTGTAAGGATCTGTCTTTGGAATGCAGGAAAAGTCAAGATCTGAGGCTTCGGGTTGAATGTGATTATGATCCATTGAAGGAATTCAACAGATCACGGTGGTATATGAACAGACCCCTTAGAGAGCTCTACCCACTGAAGAAGAACTTGCATCTGATTTCTCTTTGCTCAGAGGTTCCTAACCTGGTGTTCATGAACCCCAAGAGTTCTACCTATGGCCTTCGGGGATCCCCCAGCCATCTAACAAAGCATGCAGATTTCAATGCCTCTGTTTCTGTGCATTCTTTTGGGGGAGAGTCTAAGGCTTCCTTGGGGTTTGCAAAAGATTTGGGACCCTAAAAAAACCTCGCTGGTGGCACAGTCTCAGGAGAAGAGATGTTCCATGAGGGCAGATCCTTTGGCTTGGTCTCTACAAGGTCCCAGTTCCCAGAACACTGCTTGGTGCATCATTGGTACTCAATACACCATAAGTGTGTTGAGTGATGCAATGAGTAAATTAATAAAATGACAGCACCGGGACATTCTGAGCAGACAACACCGGGACAGCACTCGGCCCCATATTCTCCCAGAGAAAAGAGGCTACTTTGGTTTTCCAGGAAGGCTGGACTGGCAGCTGGGCACAGAGGAGAAAGGAAAGGCTGTATTCACTGAAGACCCAAAGTATGAATCAAAGACTCAGACTGCCACAAAAGGAATCTCAAAGCAATAACCAAAGCAAAGACTGCAGGAGGAAAGACAGATTGGATTCTCTGAGGCTCTCTTGCTGAACACTTACCCCTGAGCCTGGGGAGAGTTTGGGCTTTGGACAGCCCTGCTACCGGTGGCTGGAAACCTAGTATAGGGCTCTTCTGAGGTGACTAGAGTGGGAGGCAACGGCCTTGGGCTGGTTTGGGTTCTGATTCTGGTGAGAAGAGCATGGGCCAGCCTGATACCATGGGCTTCTGTTCCAGAAGCACTGCAAAGGATTACCTTGTGCCCTGACCGAGGCAGTCTGCTGAGCTAGAAGAAGTGCAGAACCAAGGGTCACAGGACCTGGCTTTCAGGTCTGACTCTGGCTCATGGAAGACCTTGGATCATCCATTCCCCACTCTGGATTTCAGTCTCCCTTCCTGTAGAAGGCTTAGCACTGTCTGTTTTTACTCTTCCCATGCTTAGCTGGGGAAGTTGTGACTGGGTTTTATAAACTATAAAATGCAAAATGTGGAAGACTCTTGGGGAAAGAGGGAACCAGCTAACTGTGCTGGGCATGAGTCCTCCTGTCTGGGGGCTGGGTCACTGTGGTCACACGTTGTAGTCAGCTGGTCAGGGAGATGCTCCTGATGAGCCAGGGCTGCGTGGAAAATGAATGGAGAGCAAAGTTGGCAGGAGTCTGGGAATGCAGGAAGGAGGCTCAGAGGGGATGTGCTGGGAAACTCATTGGTTACTCAGGTACATGGAGCTAGTGCTCCGTCTGTGCCCACAGCTGATGATCTGGCCCTTTTTAGAGAAAAAGAGTTTGTTACTAGAGCCACTTGATTAATTCCAAGAGGCTGAGCTGAGCAAAACTGGCTTAGCCCACTCATGATGACAGAGAAGTGCTAACTCCTCTTAATGGCAAAGAAGGCCAGTGGTCCGTTCCAGATTTGTGGCCATGTTCCAGTTAATAGAGGGACTTGTGCCCAAAGTAGCTGGAAATTGCCTGACTCACAGCCCTGGATGGGAGATGAGTAATTTTCAGCATTTTTAGGGCTACTGAGGTTTGGTTTAGAGTGAATGATACTATAAATAGTGCTCCTGAGGGGCGCCTGGGTGGCTAAGTGGGTTGGGCCGCTGCCTTCGGCTCGGGTCATGATCTCAGGGTCCTGGGATCGAGTCCCGCATTGGGCTCTCTGCTCAGCAGGGAGCCTGCTTCCTCCTCTCTCTCTCTCTGCTTGCCTCTATGCCTACTTGTGATCTCTCTCTGTCAAATAAATAAATAAAATCTTAAAAAAAAATAGTGCTCCTGAAACCCGAGGCCCTTTCCAAGTGGAGGGCAGCACTGTCAAGAATGGGATGGGGTCCCACTGAGTTGTTTAGTTTTAGATGTTAGATGCTTAGTACCATCCTGCTCAGAAGCAGGAGGAAATAGACACTGGGGCTGCCTTGCCAGCATTCACCCCACCTTCCCCCAGGTCTAGCAGCCTCAGGGGTTGGGTGGCTCTGACTGGTTTAAGTCAGTCAGGGAAAACCCACTCCCCACCTTGCTGGAGACATAGATGGAGAAATGGTCCAATCAGAACAAAGCTTAGGGCTTTAGTTCAGTGACCTGAGAAATGGTACTCTCTTCCCCTCTGAATGTGAAAGGTGAAGCATGGAGTCCTCATTGCTATTGGCAGCCATTTTGTAATTATGAGGAAAGCTGATCTGAAGACAAAATTAACACATGAAGGTCAGCAGAGCACAGAGGATCACAAGGAAATGGAGCCGGACTTCCTGGAGACATGAATCAATAAAACTCCTTTTTATCATTCAAGTCAATTAGAGTTGTCTTTCCTGACTCTTGCATCAAGAACTTGTAACTGACATACATGGACATGTTGGTTTATGAGTCTCTTCTCATTTCTAGAAGTCAATAATTTGATTTTATAGTTTAATTTCCTGGACTTAAGCCCAAAGCAAATGGAAATGAGCATATGGGGCTAATGTTCTTCTTGGATTTTGGGGTCTACAGTGGAGGTTGGAATGCTGGAAGCCAACTGGCGCTGGCACTTCTTTGATCCAGTCATCACAGATACCCTCAAAGACTGGGAGGGAAGCTCTTTATGTCGTTGGGGCACTGAGGTGTTGAGGCTGGTCTAGCCTGTGGTTTGTTGGCAGCTGGCGATGGTCTAGTTCTAGAAGAATCCAACCTGAAAATTTAGATTTTTTTCTTCAAATGGTCTGTGGATTGGAAACTACTAGTGAATTGAGAAAATGATTTCTTCTAAGTTGTGTTCTTGCCTTCCGGAGTCAATTATCCGTACGTCTTAGAGCTCACTCTGGTACTTAAAATTGCATAGTTCCTAAGCCCGTATGTCAGAGGAAGTGAAACAAACAGGCTTCTGTTTTACAAATCCTCAGACATTTCCACAAAGGCTCCCTTAACTGTCTCTGACAGTAAGAAAATTAATAGATGCAGCTGACAGTGTGTAAAATGATCGTGTGTGTCGAGGTCTCAGAGGATAACATAATGTCTTCACTAGAAACGACTGGTGTGATGTGGGCTAGTAACTCAGGAGATGGATGGGCAGAAAGCCTGTCATGGGTTAAATGCCATCATTACAGCCTCTTTCAATCAGGCAATGCTGGCAAGCACCTGCAGCCTGCCTCATTCTGGGCTGGGGACCCAGACTCCAGGCACGTTGGATAATGTTGAAGGAGGAAAGCATCTCTTGACCTTGAGGAGCTGTCCAGCCAAGCAGAGAAGAGAAAGCACACATACCTAACAGCCCAGGCATGCTTGCAGCTGTATATGTTCTCAGAAGTCTGAAGAAGGAAACAATTGTTGAGATCTGGGCTTTCTCAGGGGAAATGGGGCTTGAATTAGACTTCAAAGGAATTGAGCAAATTATTATTTGGACTGGAATTATGTATTATCGAATGAACTTTGAAGCAGCCATTCATTGGCCAGGGCTTGCAGATTTTATTTACTGAGAATGTTGGAATAAAATTTATTATAACAAGAATTGGCCTGCCCTGTATTTGTCCTATATTTAAAACATGTAATTTTTCACAGTAACAGCAGAGAACATGAAATTTAAATGTAGGCTTCTTTATGGAGTCTTGAAAATGACTTTTCTTCCTGGATGGAATTGGACTATTGACTGTGTTAGGTTTGGAGGTGATTGAGCAAATAGTATTTTCTATTTGATCTTATTATATTTTAATCACATTGCAAGAAATGTCAGAATAGTACAAAATGAGAAACTTCACAAGCTCATATTTCATTATGAGTCAGTTTGTACAGAGCTTTGGAAAGGACCTCACTCCCATTGATTTGCTGCGGTGATCAATTATAGCTCAGCTCTAACAGGCTGAAGCTGGTGTGCAAGGAGCTTCCGCCATGCTGAGCCTGAAGGTCACTTTTCCATATCCCACTGCCTGGAGCTGGCCATGCTCTTCCTTGTTTTATGGGGTAACTTGAATCTGGAGGCCAGTAGATGAAATACCCCTCACCATGGCTCTGGTTTGCTAACACATCAAGCCATTGTGGCTGAACAATATTGCCTGTGGACTGAGTTTTATTTTGAGATACTTATTTTTCTTGCCCATCTTCCCTTTCTCTCTGTCTTCTTCCCACTCAAGAGGTAACAGGCAGGGGCTTCATTGCCTCTGTGGAAGTGCATGGCCAGGCTGCATGCCGAAGTTGCCTGCATGACTTGTGAACTTTTCTGTTCCAAAAGTCAAAGCCCAAGGTGCAGGATGGGACTTTAAGAAAAAGGCAGAGTACATGGCGGAAGCAAGAGGCAGAGAGGTTCCCCCCATCACCCTGAACTGGAGATTGTCCTGTCTGGGCCCCTGACGGCAGGTGACAAGTCCCAGACATGATGTCTCCAGAGGTGGGCTACAGCCTCAGGGTCCCACAGCTCCATGAAATGGCATGGAGGTGGCAGGGAGTGACAACTGTGCCAGCTTGAGGAGGTGACAGAGTGCATGGCCACTGAGTGCTGGCAGGACTGAGAGAGGAGGAGCTCCAGAACAACCCTGGAGTCTGGATGGCCATTGACTATGTGGCTTCCATTTACCATGGAAGGGATTGTGGCCAAGGCTGGCCATTCTAGTATCCTCCGTCCAAATTTCCTCCGGAGCATGTCTCTGGAAGTCCCTATAATCTCCAGGACTGATTTTTTAAAAAATTTTTATTTATTATTTAAATTAATTTATTCTTTTTAAAAAGATTTTATTTATTTATTTGACAGACAGAGATCACAAGTAGGCAGAGAGGCAGGCAGAGAGAGAAGGGGGAAGCAGGCTCGATCCCAGGACACTGGGATCATGATCTGAACTGAAGGCAGAGGCTTTAACCCACTGAGCCATCCAGGTGCCCCTCCAGGACTGATTTTTAGAGAACTCCTGGTAAGTGAGGCTGAGGATGAAGGGGGAGCTGCAGAGAATGTGCTCAGCTTATCTGTTCTTCCCCTGCAGCCAAATACTACCTTCATCTTGGCATTTGGGGTCTTTTTCCTGCTGTGCCTGTTAACCAGAGAAGCATAATGGGAAATACAAAAATCACCCCTCCTTTCCTCTGCAGAAGAATGTAGAGTGAGCTGGTGCTGAAACTGTGAACTAGTAGTTCATGTGGCATCCAACAGTGTTGAGGATCTTTATGCTTCCCTCAAAAACTGGAAACACCCTGTGTTTCTATCAGTTTTGCTACAGCACGCTGGGGTGCCTTGGTGCCAAGTTTGAGACTCATAAGACTAGGATCCTATTCTACGAGAGTTCTATATATTGTTTAAATCTTTTTGACTAATTGCATGGTGCTAGCTTTGTGCATATCACATATCACTGAACAGTCCTGTTGGACTTAGAAGCCATTAATAAGTTTGCTCTATTACAAACATTATTACAATAAATACTTCATAGGTTAATCCTTGAACCCATTTCTGACTTTTTTGTCAGATAAATTCCTAGAGTGGAGTGCCTCGGTCAACAATAATCACGTGTTTAGGGATGTTTATGTGAATCATCACATTTCTCTGAAAAGTTAGTGCCAATTTATACTCACACTATGCTTGTACAGGAGGACCCCTTTTCTATACCATCATCTTTGCCAGTCTTATGGCAACAACTTGCTTAACTTATATTTCTTTGGTTATGAAGAGGCTTGAACTTTTTCATATGTGTGTTAGTCTTTCCTGAATTGTCTCTTTGTATCTTTTGCTCATTTTCCTATTAGAGCTCGTCATGGTTTTAAAAACATGCCTACGCATTCTTTGTCATTCTCTTTTCAGAAGGTGGAGCCTGGATTCCAGGCTCTTAAATGGGGGCTGGACTTAGTGATTCACTGCCAAAGAACAGAATGGCGGAAGCGGCATAGGTGATGGTGTGTGACTTCCAAATCTGGACCAGAATAAACATTGCAGTTTTCACTCTCTGAAATGGTTTGCTCCAAGGGAAGTCAGCTGCCGTGGTTGTGAGGACACACCAGCAGCCCTCTGGAGAGGTAGTGACAGCCCTGTGGGGAGGAACTGAGGTCTCCTATCCAAAGAGATCATCAACTTGCCTGACCCATGAGGCAGCCATCTTGGAGGTGGGTCCTCCAGCCCCAGCCCAGCCTTCAGATGATGGCAACCCTGGCTGCCACTTGACTACACTGTCATGGGAGAGGAGTTTAGCTAAGGCCCCAAAGGCAGAGAACCAAACCTTAGCTGCCAAGTACCTTCACTTGAAAGCCCGCAGTTAAGACTTGCACTGTCTAGTACAATAGCTACCAGTCCCACGGGGCTACTGAACACTGAAAGTGGCCAGTCCAACTGGAGAGACACTGTAAGTGTAAAGTGTAAGTGTAAAATGCACACTGGGTTCCAGAGATGTAGCATGAGGAAGATGGTTGTAAAATAGCCCATTAGTAGATTTTTATATTGCTTGCACATTGTCATGATAATATCTTAGTTACGTTGGGTTGAATAAGATAAGTCTGGCCATAGGGTCCAGTAATATGTGATATATACAAATGTGGTGTATACTCATTACTTTGTACTTGATTATTGATGATAAGACTACTTTAACAGTAACTAAAAGTGGATGCAATTAGGGATGTACTGATTCTCAGCCTGAGGGTCAAATTCTTTGAATCTTAGCAGCCCTGTCTGTAAAAAGGGGGTAATGAGAGTCCATGCCTCAGTGGGTGGGTTATGAGGATGGAATCAGATCATCCAAGTAAAGGGTTCAGTGCAGGGCCTGATCCATGGTGAGCACGTGTCATAGTATTTACAGCTTTTGTTTTTCTTTGTAATCACAGGAGGAAATAAAGCCAAACATCACCTTTATTGACTTCCTTGACTCAGAGTAAGCAAACTGTGTGTTAAGAGGATGTGCATACAGTACAGCTAATGAGATGTTTTATCAGCTCTGACAGAGCTCCAGGCTGCCCTCATTCCATAGCAGTGAGATTCAACTGCCTTTCTGGTGTGTCAAGCCCTTGGATTTGAAATCCCTTGTATGCTGTACAAATTAGTTAGCTTTATTTTATATTGTACACATGTGGAGTTCCCACCTCTTGACTTCAACATTCAGATTTATGTGAAAATCATGCAAATGATGCTTCCCTGAATCAACCAGAGCCTCGGATGTTTCTGTCTGACATCTTCACTGCCTTGCAGCTGAGCTCTGTGTTTACCCGTTCCTCAGGGAAGGCTTGGGGCACCCTCAACCATCCTCCTACCCTTCCGAGTACTCCCCAAGGGTGGGGCCTCTGGGCTCAGTTAGCATACAGTGGTAGGTTTGTTTTCCTCTTTTCTCAGGGTTTAGTTGAGGCCCCCAGAGGTGGAGAATAAAACCTTAGCACCAGGTACCTCACATTCTGGAACCAGAGATTAGACCCATGCTGTCCAATATGGTAGTCATCAATTGCAGGTAGCTCCCAAACACTGAATGCAGTTCATCCACACTGATGGGCCTGGTGAGTCCACACTGGATTCTGGAGACTTAGTATGAAAAAAAAAATTGTCATAAAATATCCCGTTAGTAAATTGATTATACATTGAAATGTTATTGAAGCTATATTCAGCTAAATAAAATAAATTAGTAAAATTAATTTCACATGTTTCTTTTGACATTTTAATGGGGCTATGAGAAAATTTAAAATTATATGTAAGGCTCACCTTATAATTCTTGTCACCAGCACTGGGTTAGACCATCTGTGCAGGACTTACCAAAGAGGGGGTTGCATGGAGAAGGGGCTGGAGATTCTGGCATTTGTTGGGCTAAGTTGCCCATAATAAGAAGGGAGGCAGATGCAGGCAGCTTGAGAGGGTCCCATGCAAGAGCATTGTCTGGGAGGGTCGACCTGAATCCTAGCATCATGGGTAAGACTCCCAGAAACTGCCTGCTGGGGGAGAGGTTGGAAGTGGACAGCAGGAGGAGACATTGGCTGTACCCAGGACTACAGGTGGCAGATCCCTTCTGCCTCCAGTGATAGGCAAAGGCATTTTTGAAGAAGAAAAGTAACTGTACCCCAAGTGTCCCTGCAGGGGAACTCAACATTTAACACTTGCTTCGCCAGAGAGCACCAATGACAAGTCACAATCTGCTTTTTTGCCTCTAATCTACACTCCCCTGTCCTACCTTCCAACCTGGAGGGCCTTTGTGTTCACTGGGTATGGGAACGGAGCAGGATGGGGTATGGAGAAGGCCCTCAAACAACCCTTTTCCTATGGTGGACCAGGGCTTGGTGGAGAGGAACCCTTAAACTGGATGAGTTGAGAGTTTTATTATCACACTGTTTTTGTTTGTTTGTTTGTTTTGTAAACCTGACGAAAAGGCCTATTCAGTTATTACCCTGTGATCTCTTAACTCAGTGGCTGGAGTGAACCTGCTAATATGTGGGTTGAGTCAGGTTCTATCTCTGTTCACAGCTATCCAGAAGCTTCCCTCTCACTCTGAGTAAAGCCACAGTCCCTCAACAGTCTGGAGGGCTCAGCAAGAGCTAGCTCCACAACCCTTCTCTGCCATAGGCTGTACTTCCATCTCCTCCAACCCAAGACTGCCACACAGGCTCCCTGGTGTTCCATGCACATGCACAGTCCCATACAGTGCACTTGCTCCTCCCTCTGCCTCAAGTGCTCTTACCCAATGAATCAGCACAACCCACTTCCTTTCTTCCTTCGGGTCTCAACTCAAACACAACTCTCTCAACCTGGCTGAAATGATAACTCCACTTTCCCAGCAACACCCCCAACCCCCCCGCCCTGCTCCACTAACTCGCATGCTATTGTTTCACTTTTTATTGCCTACTGACCCCTAGAATATAAGTTCTATGAGGGCAGCGAGGTTGTTTTGTTGTGTTTCGTTGCTGGTTCTCTTTGTGGATGCATTGATGCAATGTGGGACATAGGAGGTGTTCAGTCATTATTTGTGAGTGGATGAATGCTAATGGACAGACAGTGATGAGGTTTGCCAGAGGCTTCCTCCTAGGGCAGGAAAGATGGACTAAACACTGAGATGACTGAAGGAAGCAATGTGAGAAAGAGTAGAATTGTTCTATACTTGTAGCCTGTCAGATACTCCTTGTGCGGTCCAAAGCATCATGGAAAGGCAGCCTGAGCTCTGCAGGTGCTCATAACCCAGTCAAGAGGTAAAGCAGTAATTACTATGACCCAGGCTGGGAAGGTTGCTTTGGGAAGTGATGTGGGGGCTAGATCTTGAAGAAGCAAGCTGAGGAGCATCAGGAAGGAGAAAGGGAGCCCCCATTTTCCAGAGGGATGTGTGCTCAGATTTGTGGTGTGCTGTGATGTGGGGTGGGCTCTAGAGTGTGGGGAGGCAGGTGGGTGGAGGAGAAGAATGCATGGGTCTAGTGGAAGAGGGCTTGTGTTTCACTGCTCTGGGTTCAGGGCCAGTACTCAGCCCAAATTGCTGGTGGAGAGGGTAGATTTGCTGCTTCTGCTTGTCTAATGACCAGCTCTTGGTCATTAGAAGGTTTGGAGGAATAAAAATGAAATTTATAGCCCCTTGGGACAGAGGGGGAGTGCTAATCTGGTATTGACATTTCATCCCTGGGAAGGAGGATCTATAATCATAGTTCAGTCCGAGTGGAGGTCTCACTGCTGGCAGGATGTTCTCATTCCCTCAGTGGATGTGTCATGGCTTATGGTGCACTGGTTTACGGTGCCCAAGTAGTGGCAGCCATGACCTCTTACTGGCCCATGCCACAGGTCAGCGTCTCTTGTCCGTATTCAGATTCTCAGTGGCGGTAGGCACTTCAACTCTCATTAGCATATTCATTCTGTTCTTAGATGCTAGTACCCTTGTGATTCCTTCTCAATATGGAGGAAGGAAAATGGGGAGAATGGGGGGCTGAGTGTTAGTTAGCTGTTGCCATAATAAAGGTTTATAACCAAACCCCTGCAGTCTCAGTGCTTGGCAGCAACAAACACTGGAAGTCTCCGAAATCTTTAGGTTGCATCTGGTTCAGCTTGTGTAGGCTGCACATGGCTGGGCTGGGGTCGGGGAACTCCAGGCAACAGACTGGATTCAGGTCTATTCCATGCACACTCCTCCTAGCACCCAGGCTCAAGGGGAAGCTATCACCCCAAGCGGGGTCTTCTAGCTGATTACCAGACTCTTGAGCCAGGCTAAGCCACATTCATGTATTTAACCAAGGTCTCTGCTTGGGTCACTTCGGCTCATTTTCTCTTGGGTGAAGCAAGTCATGTGATCAAGTCCGACACCAGTCAGGCTGGGGAGTCTGCTCTGCCCAATTAGAAGGGGAGGAAGGGAACAGCTAAGTTATCCCAGGCTACAACCCAGAGAAAAGTATGATGAAATTTAGAGATTCGGGGTCTTGCCTCAGGCATTAGGAGAAGTCTTTCTCAGAGAGTGTGCTAGGCTGAGTGATGGCCTCCCAATGTTGTCCTTGTCCCAGTCCCTGGAACTTGTGAATGTTGTCATGTGGCAGAGGGGACTTTGCTGATGGGTTTAAGATGAGGATCTTGCAATGTGGAGATAATATCCTGGATTATCTTGGTGAGCCTGAAATAACCTCCTTTATAAGGGGAGGCAGGAGGCAGAGAGAAGGCTCTGTGACCACGTGGTGACGGAGCAGAGCTGGAAAGAGGAGTAGCCCTGTGCTGGTTTAAAAGATGGAGGAAGGGGCCACCAGCCAAGGAATGCAGGCAGCCCCTGGAGGTGGGCAAGGAAGTGGATTTTCCCCTGGAGCTTCCAGAAGGAACCAATCCTGCCGGCTCAACCAGCCCTTTGACACTTTAGCTCTCTAAGACACATTGCTTTTGACCTTCTGATCTCCCGAACTATTGGGAGAATAAACTTGTATTGTTTCCTTTTTTTTAATTTAAAGTTTGTGAGTAATTTTTAAAACTTGTGAATTTCAGTAACTTTTAACAGACTCAAATCCTTGAAGAGCGAAACAAAATCCTGAAAATACAGAGAGAGTTTGGTTGCATATTTTGGACTAGGTGCTGGGTTGGGGCCTGGTCTTTTCTCCCAGGTCACATGGCACAGGTGTGCCCTCTTGCTCTCGAGTGCAGTTTCCCTCTTCCTGCTGCAAATGTGCGATCTTGTAGTCTGTCTGCTCATCAGTTCTCCTTTGTTTACGATGGGTGATTGGCCATATTTTCCTTCTCCTTGGTGGCATGAGCTTAAAACCTTATTAGCTTATGCACTCTACTGGCGTTACTATTTTGCCAACTGTACACAAACCTGGAGGTAATATTGCAATACTTAGACATGTTGCACTGTCTTATCTATGGTGGGGTATGGATAAAGGAAAGACTGTTTGGGGGTGTGGCTCAAGAGTTGGCCATCTAAGGAAGAGTGCCCCTTCTTGATCACCACCACCATGAATCCTGGAGAATAGAACCTGATCCAGGAAATTATGGAGCCTTTTAACTTCTTCCCTTCCATCTGCTTCTTACATCCAGCCTGGGATGACATAATCTAATCTATTTAAAAATCTGGCTAACTGGTGACTCTGTGAGGATGAGGTGGCATAGACCAAGGAGACCAGGAAGGAAGATGGCACCTTAATCTAGTCAAGAGGTGGGGAGAACTCCAAGAAGGGCAGTGACAATCAGGACACATTTTCGAAGTAGAATGATTGGGACCCAAGAAGCTTGGCTTTGGGCCTGCTATGTTTGAGGCATGTGGTGGACACTGCCCAGCTCCCTGCTTCGGGACTGAGGCCCTCACTCCCCCAGCGGAACTGGGTGTAGGTTGATAATAGCCCACAACTGCATCCGTCTCTCTGTCTCTCCCTTGGCTCAGAGGAGCTTCGATGCCCAAGGAGTCACGGAAACTTAGAAGAAATGGTTACCAGAAGGATGGGAGTGAGAGTTTCTGTCAGATTTGGCAACACTGAGGTCACCAGTGACTTCAGCAAGAATAGGATGAGGACAGGCCAGGTATAGGTTGTAGGGGCACGAAGACCACATGGGAGAAGGAACTGGACTGAGTCTTAAAGGAAATGTGGGAAGCAGGGCATGGGAATACCTGCCAGGAAGGGGGGGAATGATAAGTGAAGGAACCTAGGCTGGAGAAGCCATCTTCTGGAAGGAAGGCTGGAAAGTGGAAGGTGTCCAAGTATGGCTGTCTTAAAATCGTAGTCTCTGGAGTTAGAGCAGAATCAGCCAAATTGTCTCCATTCATGTGCACGTTCTCTTGGGTTCAGGGTACTGTTCTCTAGTTGGCATGGCACATTTTGTCCCCAGAGGATGGACCTGGCTGTTCACATGAATGTCTTGACCATCGTCCAAGGACTCCATGATTATGAATGCAGCTGTAACAGATTTTCTGAAGGTAGTTCCATTAAGCTAGTTGAATGCCTTCATCAGTTTCCTATCCTGGCTAGTAAAATTGTTTCTAATTATTTTACATTAAAAATTTTTAATAAAATTATTTTCAAAGAATTTAATCCTATTTTGTGTGAATTATATAGGAAGGATCTAATACAGCTATCAAATTGTATCCATGATAACTTTCTGACATTCTGAATTTTCTGTGTGACCACTGTTTCTAACGAAACCAATTTTCCTGGGCAAATATTTGAAGATCTAAATTTTAACAAGACAATTTGATCTTTATATATATATATAATCTCCAACAAATTTTACAATGTGAAATTTTAACTATTATCAGTTCTCATTGGAAGAGATTATTCCTTCTAATACAATTCATTATGACCAGGATAAAAGGTTCATAGTTTATATTTATTTCTTCACTAATTTATTACAAAATTATGCATAGGCCTATGGGATGTTGCTGGTTTTCTGCCTTGTCCAGGATTGGATGATTGAATTGTAAGTCCCTGGATTACTTTGCAGGCTATGTGTAAATTGCCTCCTTTGGGGGTCAGGATGGGGAAGTCAGGACGCCTGAGGGCCTACACATATGCACAAGGTGTGGGACCACCTACCTCAGCTCCACAAAGTGCTCCCGCATCGAGCGCTCCCTCTGCGCAGTCTCTGTGCTGACCCTTCACAGACACCTGTCTCTTCTGCTTCTGGACTCTTATCCCATTTTACAGAAGTGCAGACCACAGCATAGTGAAGTCAAGAGGCATGACTGCAGTTGGATCTGAGGTTCGTGGAAATGCAAAGTCCATACTTTAGACCCCTGGGTTACAGTGTATCTCACTGTATTGGTGTGCTCAGTGGACACCCACTCACTTCCTGGTGCTGTCTGAGCAGGGGGTGGGGGGTGGGGTGTGGTCAGGAAATATCTGGTCCAGATGCTGCTCTTGTTACACACACACACACACACACACACACACGCACGCATGCACACAGCAGGGAGAAGTGATAGGCCCAAGGTCAAACAGTTACTGGGTGGCTTGCTGGCTGCAATGCAGATTTCCAACCCCCATGGCAACTTCTGGGGTGGATGCTCATGGCTTTGCTCGGTGGTCTGCATGAGTGTCTGAATGTTGTGGCCAGTGTGATGAGGGGGAGACAGGCAGTGTGAGTAGCTCAAAACTGGGGATTCCTGGATCCCAATTTCCTTTATGTCAGGGAAGCTGGAAGAAAATGCCCCAGTGATGGGGACTCTTAAACCTTTGGCTCATGATTACTGATGATGTTTGTCTGTTACGTGACCCTCCCAGGTCCTTGAGGCTCTTGGCAGGGTCTGGTTTCCTCATTAGAAGGAGCTGCGTGGGACCTCCAGACTGTGTCCCCCATCTGAGGGAGGCTGAGCAGGGAGCAGGGGAGAAGGCTGCCACTTCAGTCTGAGGGCCCAAGGACGTACATGAGTTGTGTATCCCCTCTTCATTGTCAATAATGCACTCAGACTTCTGATCTTGAAACAATCACGGAGAAGAAGCCTTTTTCTTTATGCCGTTAAAACAGATTTACTTTTTCTGATTATATAATGAATGCTGGTTCATTGTGTTGCAGTTTTCCTATTTCATAAGGACCATCAGAGTTAGAATCATAATACTATGTGAACAAGAAAAGTCTTGTTTTTTCCCTGTCTTTCTCAAAAGCCCACATTCACACAAAGAAAAGAAGTGTGGGGCTCAGAGCATGAGCAGATGATTGCACACTTGACCTAATTAGATGGAGAGGAAGCTGACCGGCTGCTAACAGGCTGGGGGGGCTTTTCTCTATATGGAATTCTGGGGGACCTGTGCTGGCAGCCCTGACCCTCAGTCCTACCATCCCCCACTACCCCCCAGCTATGACAACTGGTCACATTACATATGCAAGGGAAGAAGGTTTTCAAAACTCTGTATCTTAGATAGTCTCCACTAATGTGAGGAGAGCAAGCCTATTAGGAGAGGGGTGATGTAGCTGGAAGGTTACTAAGAAAACTTGGGGGGTCAGTCAGACAGAGGGTCCTTGCTTTTGCTGCCCTTCTCTGTCCCCCAGGAGTCTGGCTAGGGGCCCACACTGATGCTAAGTTAAGCACAAAGTGATGAGTTTGCTCTCTAAAGCCGGAGATATTCCTTCTGTTTCCAACATTTCCCCCCAGATGAGGCCCCACATCCGGGGACCCTGTTCTGACAGAATGTTTTTAGTTGGCCAGGCAAAGCAACCCCAGGCCCTCTTTGCTGGTCTGTCTGCCTTCTTTGTTATCCTTTCTGGGAACAACGTGGACCTTTCCTTAGCATCTCAGGTGGCCAGCTGCCTCAGGAGAGTGCCTGCCGACCGCCCGCCTTCCGGCAGCCTGGGCCACCCCGGAGACCCCAAGCCTCCATTAGCAGCAGAGATGCAGAGAAAGTCTGACATCCCTGACCTGCCAGCGAGTCTTCCTTTGTTTGACTCCATTAGCAAATGACCTCCTAGACTTTGCGAGAAAAGATTTCCAAAATCCACCCGCGATCCGAACAGCTTTCAGCAGGAACAGTTGGTCTGCGCTCCTCTTGCAGAGAGCTCTGGGCGGAGAAAGAAGAAATTGCCATTGCATCTCCCAGAAGCATTTTGTAAAAGGACTATTTATTCTAGGTACAGTCTATTTTGCCCGACACCTCTCAGACAGTCAATAATTCCAGTTTGTTTATGATTATCCTCGCATCCTCCCCCTCCATCTGCCTCCCGAGCCTGCGCCTCTTGCGGCAGCCGCCCCCCAGAACATGGGAGCATCTGTCTCTCTAATGACCGGCCATGGCAATCTCGACTGTTCAATATGGCTAGATGAAGGAAACATTTAATTTCTACTATATGGGGCACTCCAAAGCCAGATTTGACAACTGTTCCGTCGAACACTAGTATTTCACCATTTCCTTCGATAACAAAAAGAAACAGTTTTTACTCCCAGAGGAATAGATTTATAAGATGGAAGGTTGATAACCAGGCCACTAGAATGACAAATGGTTCCAAAATACACTGTGTATTGACATTGATGAACATGCATTGCCTTCTGAAAGATGGAATTCTTTCAGAGTGTCTTGTTCTCAGCCTGAAGGGCTTATGGATGTCTTAGTGAGAAGCAGAGCCTGAGTCCTGTTCTTGGGGCCTTGTCAGACTAGAGGAGAGAACTCTTGGGTCAGGCATGAATGGTTGGTAAGAACACCAAGGGAAAGTGATCCCCGAAGGCTGGGTTGGGGGTGGGGGGAGTTGGGTCCGAGAATCTTCATGTAGTAGTGAAGGGTGGGAAGGGACTTGGTAAAGGGAGAGTTGGAGGGGCAGGGACAGTGGAGACAGCCAGATCGTTTCCTACTGTGAAAGTGTAGGGCAGTCAGTTGGGGACCTGGGTAGAGGAGGGGACAGCTCTGTGGGGAGGGAGAGGACTGTGGATGAGTCTCAGAGCTGTAGTCTTCTGCCCTTGGCTGAGGTGGCTAAGTCACGGTCATGCATGCACACAGAGGGAAGATAGGCCTCCTGCTTCAGCTCTGTGGCTGAGGAGGGTGGGATCCCAGAGACAAACAAGACTGTCATTATTGAGCCCTGCTTTTGTGCTCCTCACCACCTTCAGGGGGTGTTTTAGCAGAAGACTCACAAAGACCAATTGGCATCATAGGAGCCTGGGATAGGGAGGTGGCCAGGCTTCTCAGAGTCCTCTGGCGGTGGGGTTCTTGCTCCCATTCTAGAGACTTGTTTTCCTTCTTGCTTCTCTTTTCCCATGAGCCAGTGACTGGCCCTGTAATCCAGAGAGACGAAGCTACCCTGCCTGCCCATGACACTCCTGCTTATGCCGACCCCTGCCTGTCCTTCCGGGGCTCCGTGTCGGAGGCCTGGGCTGTGATGGGAGGAAGGGAAGGCTGGAGTCAAGAAATCTTTTCACTGGGCAGACATCCTCAGAGACTAAAGCAGTGAGAAATGGGCCCAGGGAGTGGGCAGTGATTCTGCAAAAAGCACTTTCCACAAACATTTTGCTTTAATTCCCCACTGCTTAGGGCTTTTCTGAATAATTAATTGGTGGAGCAAACATCTGCCCTGAATTTTTTTCAGGTAATTAGTAGGTCAGACACCTACCAGAAAAGAGGATTTTTTTAAAAAAGATTTTATTTTATTTTTTTTTATTTGATAGACAGAGATCACAAGTAGGCAGAGAGAGAGAGAGGAGGAAGCAGGCTCTCCGCAGAGCAGACAGCCCGATGCGGGGCTCGATCCCAGGACCCTGGGATCATGACCTGAGCTGAAGGCAGAGGCTTTAACCTGGGCTCCCTCTGGGTCCTGTGTCTTCACAGTACTGTCCCCTCCTGGCATCGGTTTGTGAAAATGCCGCCTGGCTTCAGCTTGCTTCTTGGGTCACAACTGGATTCTGTCTCCACATCCCACACCTCCCAGTAATCTTGGTCAGCTCACCCTATGGTGGAGAGAATCCCTACAGATCTGGATTGGGAACTCCCAGGGAGAATAGAATTGTGTGACCTATTTCCCTCCATAGCACACGTTTAACTCATAAAGAAGGTAGTGGATTACATAGCCTTTGTTAAGAGATTTTCACCATGTCTCCTGGGCTGTTATAATACCATCCTTAAATATTTCTATCCTAAACTCCATTCAAGTCATTTCTAAGGCTCAGGGTGATAAGTGATTTAGTGATGCTTTCATTTTTGATACTTGTACCTTGCAACTGAGCAGAGAAGGGTGGTAGGGACTGTGGGAGGGAAGTGCTGGACTGTCATATACACCCTGCAAGCCGGGCTCCCAGTTATGTCCCTTCATCTGTTAAATAGGCCAGTGATTTCTGCTTTATCCCGTCCACAGGAGATAGGGGGTGGGGAGTTTGGAAAGGGCAAGATGTGAACATGTTATTAGGTATTAGCATCATGTGGATGGACTTCTGCCCTTCGATTTTGGCCTGTGGCTGTTTTTTCACTTAAGAGCTGGACGCTTGAGCAGGTTGTGCACTGCTCAAAGGTGCGTAGCTGAGAGAGCAAATGGGGGCAGAAATCTGGTCTGCACTGTGATATCAACCTGTGTGCCCCTGGGGCTGTGTCTGCCTGGACGGGGGCACATTTTCTGATTCATACAAAAGAATAGGCTGGTGGTAGTCCTGGCTAGGAACCCTTAGGCTGGTCTTACAGCAGGGCCTGGTCACTCAGAAGTCTTCACCTGGTGAATCCCCCCCTCAGGAAAGAGTATTTATGCATAAACCCATGCACCCCGGTTCTTGTTTGCCCACTGCTGCAAACATTCTGCCTGTCCTCTGGTTCCCAGTTTAAGTCCTCTGAAGTTCATCCTCAGTGCATCCTTGAAGGCCCTGGAGCCAAGCCAATGGCCTCTGCCAGGGAGTGCTGAGTGATCAGCATGAGTCCTCTGACCCATTATCTACCCACAACCAACCTTCTCCCCCAGAGGATCCTCCTGTCCCAAGGCCTAGTCCTGGCACTTTGAGAAGACTGTGGGTACCCCACAGTCTTATGTGTGCTCTTGACCATGGGCTCCCAAATTTGCTTCTCCAGTTGTATTAAAAGAGAGAAGCACTTGAAAATCTCTTACCTGTGTTCTCAACTCTCTCTCCTGCCTCTTTCTGTCTGTTCCGCACGTGGCTGAGCTGGCAAGGTCTGGTGTTGCTGTCCCCACCTTTGGAAGGCCTGACTGGGCTGTGATGTCAGGTTTGTTTGTATTTAAGGAGAAACACTTGGCTAACTCTGCTGTCTTTGGCCCAGAGCAAAGGGCCTTTCCATCTGGTCCATCTGCCCAACAACCTGAGCAACTCATAGGGAAGGCAGGCAGATCCCCAGTTAGCAATGTAGAAACTTCCTTTGGTATTGTATGCATAAATTTCCCCCAGAGACTCCACTGGGGCAGGGAGTCGTTGGTTGAAGGCAGGGTTTAGGTGCTCAAAACAGACTGGCTCAGCCTTTTAACTGCTCTTGGGGCTTCCCACTCATTACCCACAAAGTAACCTAAGTCATCCTCCAGCTTCAGCCCAACACCAGCCTCACTCCCAAATTACCTCAGGACCCAGGCAAGGTCTGAGGCCAGGAAGAAGATGGCGGGGTTGGGATGGAAGAAGATGGTGGGATTGGCAAACATACAGTCAAGGACATAAGGAAGTTCGCCAGCAGCTCTTTAGGTGCTAATAAAAACAAAAAGAAAATTAACCTAGATTTCATTCTCTAATCACTAGATCTTATTAGAGCCTGGTTACATAATCTATCTTGGTTTACATTCTCTCTTAACCTGTTTTTTAAATTGGTGGCAATAGAGCTAAAGAGCCTTGTGTTGGACTCATACATATGCTGGGGTGGGCAGATTGAGACAATTTATTATAAGCATAATTCTGGGAGAGCCAGAGGTCTCTGTACAAACGAGAGGTCGTTACTAAAAGTGGTTGCTTTGTGTTGTGGGAATTGTGATTAGGAGGGATCGGCAAAGCAATAAAAGACCACTAAATTAGCAAGTGCCACTGCTTGGATAGAATCACTGGGTTTGGGTTCTCTGGGCTGGTCCTTGAGCTTGTATGGGCCTGCTAAAGCTAGCTAGAGAAAGTTGGGGAGGGGAAATCTTGTGTTTATATAGAATAATGGGGGTGGCAGATTCAGTGCACTGGACTACTTCTGTGCCTCAGTCTTGTAGGTCTTGTTTTCTCTGCTCCCACTGCAGCAGATGGCAGGAGGCCCCAGTCCCCACGGGACACCTGTGGGAGAAGGCCCACCTTAGGCATGATGAACAATAGGGAGAACAGGACTTGGCTCAGGTATGGCCTCTTTTCATGTACATTACAGTCAAAGAGAAGCTTTCCTTCTCACAGCACCCTTGGTGGCCAGGAGGATTTATTGGAGCATTTCCTCCAGCTGTCAGCAGGGGACAGGGACTTTGTATGTGCTTTGTATTCTCATACCTGCATTAGGCAACATGACGTTGTTACCTTCAATGGCTAATTCAGTCATTGCATCACCTAAGTGTCTATTCAGTTTCTCTCATTTTTTCTTGGTAGAAACAGAACAGAGCTCTTTGCTTACTGTCAATGTCTTTTTGCAAACCCAGTCTTCCCTCTCTGCTGGTTTGTGTTCATTTAGCTTAGAATTGGTGTTTCATTTGATCACTGCTCACAGTCTGGATTTGTGGGCCAGAAATTGTTTTTTTTTCTGCCTTGGGGGGAAAAAGTAGCTATATTTAGAAAGCAATTTCCTGAGATTTGGGGGCCAAACTGATTCTCTGATTCAGAAACTAAATGAAAAAAAATTTTTTTTAATTTTTTTTCGCTTTGTAAGTTTCTAATTTTCCTTTAGAAGAAATATATGAATAATTGCGTGCATATATGTGTCTAAAAGAAGGACAGAGACGTGTAGGTTCATGAACTTTCATTTCTTATCTTTAATAGCCTATAAATGAGAGAGACGAGAATCACACATGCGCCTAAGGCCTGCTTGCTAACTGTCGCGCTCTCTTCAGGAGGATGTACATGTTGTACACTTCTGAATTTCTGATTTGTAGATCTCAAACCCTTTGAAACAAGGAGTGGTAAAGACAAGCCTCTAGTCCAAAGCATTATTGCAAGTGTTTCAAGGATAATGGGGTTGTCTCAACTGAGTGGAGTCCTTACTATTAATTTCCTTTGCTTTATTTTTTGAGGCGTCAAAAACACTTGCTTTGCTTAATATATTAGCATTCATTTCTAGGCTTTGGAAACTAATCCGACTTTGAAAGGAGAGTTTTAAATTTGAAATATGAGGCCTGTATAGCGGCGCCTTGGAATCATTAACCGTCCCTTCAATATTAATTGCAGGTATATCCATCATGGGGAACTTGTTTGTCATTAACGTGAGGGGGATGCGAAAGCAGAGACTCCTGAAACCCCTCCAGGGATAATGTTGTCACTCAAAACTTTGTTCTGGAATCGATCTGACCTCAGAAATGGGCTGTAACTATTGACAAAATGACAGCTGGTAGTTTTAACAAAGCTGACTAGTGGCAGTTTTAGCAAATGGAATGGGAGTTGGTTTGTGGAGGTATGGGCCAGGCAGCTTGGGCCCTGAGCGGAGTTTTTGTGGATGAGGCTGATGAGCCTGAGGGGTCGAAGGGCAGGGCACCTTGAAATTGATGTGTAATTCTACGTTTCAACCCCAGAGGCAGCTTATTAGCAATGCCCCAAGCTGGGCCTGCTCAGGGAAGATGGAGTTTATATTTGTTCTGGTGTCTGCTGAAAGGAGCATTAATCTGTACGTATACTATATGAGGATCTAAAAATTGTAACCAGGGACGCCTGGCTGGCTCAGTAGGAAGAGCACACAACTCTTTATCTCAGGATTGTGAGTTCGAGCCCCATGTTTGGTGTAAAGATTACTAAAAAATAAATAAAAACTTAAAAATTGTAACCATTTGTCCCATTCCACCAAGAGCCTCCATAGGCTTGTCTTCTCATGCCTTTGTCAACTTGGATATTATCGATTCCCTTTGGGGGCTGGTGACTTTTTTGTTCTTATTCAGCAATGTTGCCTGTTAAATCCTAATCTGGGTCTAAAACGTTTTCCGATAAAGACAAAGCTTGAGGATCATCTAGTTGGACGGGAAACTAGATCCGTAGAGGGACCTTGGGGGCATATCCATGGGAAGGGCTTATCCTGCCCAGAGGAGCCAATATCCTTGCTCTGCAAACCTTTCTGATTATGGCAGAATGGGCCAAAAGGGAGTGTCTCTTTTTAAAACTTTTTATTTTTTTTACCTAAACCACCCTGGTTTCTTAAAGAATGCCATTTTCCTGGTTTAGACAGAGAAAGAAGGTAGGTCAGAACTGAGTCCTCATGCCTGAGAGCAAAGAGACCTGACCCCACAGAGGGTAGAATTTTCCTGCCTCCAACCCCTTTGCCAGGCCAGGGAATTTTCTATGGCAATGCAGTCCAGGTACAGGACTATCTGGTTCACTTTACTCTTCAATAAATTCAATTTAACAAACACTTATTGAGTGCCAGCTCTGTAAAATTACCATGGAAACCCAAGTGGAATCTTTAAAATCCTCTGGGGGGAATTGTTCAATTCCTACACCCATCCATTCTTCAGTGAGCAGGAAGGGCGCCTCTTGGTCCAACCCTTTGCCTGATTGTATGCTTGTGTTCAGCCTGAACAGCAGAAAGGGGAGACAGATGGAAGAAAATGTGTAAAGCCAATAATATGGCTCTTTGCCCCCTGTGGTGTAATGTTAGGCTCCCAGGGAAGGGGGTGAGGAGCCAGGGCTTTGATTTCTGTTGGAGCAAAGAGCTGAGTTCACTTGCAGCTGCCTCTGCTCCATAGTGTCACCGCCCACATGCTCTGCATCAGGGCAGGACCTACAAAGGGGTGTCTGTCTTGGTGCCTGGTGACAGCCTCATCAGTGGGCCCTGCAGCACAGTGGGGTCCATAGGCTTCAGAAGATCAAAGCCTCAATTATGTGAGGTACTTGTCACATAGAGAGAACAGGGCTTGTCTCTGACACAGGGCTAGAAACCACAGAAGCAAGGTCCTGACAGGGCTCTTCGAGAAACCAGAAGACATCACGCCATGTATTCTTAAGAAAACAGTAGTTCCAACCATGCTAAGGAGAGTTCCAATTTAGAAAAGGCAAGATGGGGTTTGACATTTAAGATCACTGTAATGATTATGGATCTATGCATTGTAAGTGATTAAAAAAAAGAAGGAAAGAAAGGAGAAAAGGAAAGGAAAAGAAAAAGAAAAAAAAAGAAGTGAAAACAGAGCAGAACCATGAGGAAAATCTGCTGGATCAGTTAATAAGACAAGTGCAGATGTAATTTCAGGTAAGGATTGATCTAGGAACTCGATAATATCCCAAGGACATAGCTTTTTCCATATCTCTGCACTTCCCTTTGGGTGGCTTCCTAGATGGGCCCAAGCCAGCTGCCAGCAGGTTCCAGGACTTCCTCATCCACATGGAGAAGGAAGTGGGAACATCTTTGCCTCAGCTTTTCTGGCAATTCCTGAGATTTCACCCTGATTGGATTGGTTTGGCTCATGTGACCACTTCTGACCAATCATCAGTGGACAGAGGACTCTCACAAGCCCCACCCTTGGTGTTCACAACCAGCTTTTAGTAGAGCCAAAGGGAAATGAAGAACTTTTGAAGGGAGGTAAGTTCAGGAAGGCAAACAATAAATGTTTGCTACAATTTCACAAAGGACATTACTTAAATTGACCCCTACCTTTGCCTGCTAGTATCTGTTTATAGATAATTATAAATAACTTTGATTCACACATGTCAACAACTACCATTTGTTTGGGAATTTACTATCAGATCTAACAGAATTTCATTTCTATGAATTGCATCATCTAATCCTTGTACAAAGCCCTCAGACCGTGATGGTGCGTTATCATCAATCCTTTTGTACGGGTGGGGGAAACGAAGGTAGAGACCAGTGAAGGGACTTTCCCAACATCGCAAAGGCAGTAAGTTGTAGAGACGCGTTCAAACTCAGGTCTGAGATTCTGAAGTCCGTACATTTAAAGGCAAGAGGCCAGAAGCATTATGTCATAAATCTCACAGGGTAAAGATTTCCTAATTACAGAGGGTTCGAGTCTTTTCCCGGACCCCGTGCCCTTCCTAGGGAAGTGTTCTCCAGATTGCTGCATTCTGGGACTATTCTTGGCACTCACCTGCCCTGAGACTTTGGTCTCAGCCTTGCCCCGAGCCTGAGCTGCCTCACTTGTGAAAATGAGAGCTTGTACTCTGGTGTCTCAGCCGTTCCTAACTCAGACACCCAAGACTTTCTTAGTCTGACCTATACTGGATTTTTTTTCATTTTTGTTTTTTTAGTTTTGGCTGACAGGAAGGAGTCCTGCCCCCTCCCCCCCCCCCCCCCCCCCCCCCCCCCCATTCTGGTATAATTCTTCTTAGAAGAGAAGATTCCTTTCATAGGTTCTTGTTTTTTCTCCAAATAAAAGGAATATTCAAATATTTTCTTAGCTAATCTCCTAGAATCTAAAAGCAGCAAACAAATCCTATGCATATGATATATCAGGTTTCAGCCTGCGGACTTTGATGTTCTCTGGGCACATGCCTGTTGCCAGTTAGACAGCTCTCTGCCTGGACACCCCCATTCCCCACTCCAGTGTGCACTTTGTTCCTCCAGGGAGACTGCAGAGCCCACATGGACCTCGAATTCACAGGGTTCCCATGGAAAAGCCATGAATCCCCGAGGAGGAAACAATTTAATTTCTAGTGGCTCCCTGAGGTTTTCATTGGGTTTTTGCCTTCATAATGTCCTTCTCTGTCTGTCATGCCTCTGAGGGCCAAGGGACTCTCACCATCCAGGCATAACATGTGCCCACACAGCTGGGTCTGCTGCTCCTCTGTATGGACAACTTTGCTATCAAAGTGTGCAATAGCAGTTGTAGCCGCGATTTCCATGACCCATCACTGTGCAGGTACCTTTGTCACCCGCAAAACAGCTTTTGTTTCTTCAGTATCTCATGACCCTTTCTTTTTGGAACTGACTTATCCTCTCTTAGGGTGGGGATGGTTGCACTCCGCCAGTGTCGATGAGCCATCAGGCTTTGGGAAGCTGAGGTTTGGGAGCACAAGATGGCACTCCTCATGGGGGCCGGGTGTGTGCCATCGCGGTGTCTGTGTGCTCATTCCCCCCCACTGGGCGACCCTGCTTTTTCTTTGGCAGCATGTGGGCCACGCGCCAAGATGAATGGCTGTATTTGTGTTCAAATTAATGAGCTGCTTTCTCACCCCATGGACCTGCCTGAGCTAAGAGGGTGCAGGTGTGCACAGCACTGAGGTAGTGTCCCCCTATGTGAGAAGGTTATGTGGGCAAAATACCGTGTTCACCCTTCCCTTCTGCAGGGTCCAGAAGCAGCAGTTCATGGAATGTTGTCTGTCCTAATACAGGCTGGTAGTCCTAGAAAGGGGATGCTTCTAGGGGATAAGGAGTGTTGGAATCTTCCAAAAATGTCAGAAGCCAACTCTGAGTTGTGAAGCATGGTGCTGAATGGCTCCTTAAAGACAGACACTTCTCCTAAGCCATATCTTACATCTGCCTTTAATCACAAGGGCTCAGAGAGAGGTCGGACGGACTCATTGTGCCCTTCCGGGTTAGCTTTTTAAAAGAATGACCTGTAGAAAGAAGAATAATTGAGGCCACCCAACAGTTCAGGGAGTATGGATACTAGAGTGGCTTTGCGACAGACTGAGTATCTCCCTCTGGGGAGGTAGGGCTCTGTGTCTCTCTGGGATTTCTGGCTCTTACAGTGTATGACCTGACATGGCGGTCACCATTGGTGCCCATCCTGCTTGCCTTTCCCACTGGTGTTCCCGCTCCCTGGCTGCTCTGTGTTGTGATTTCTCTAGGGGTTGCCCTCTGGCCAATGGGAGCTACCTTGTCCCAGGAAGTTTTGCACCCCTCTCTCTTTCCTTGGGGCCAGTGACTGACAGACAAAGGAGTGCAAAAGGTCAGCCCACTTGCCTCAGTGTAAGAACCAATTCCTGGACACCATTGTGTTTCAGAGCATGCAGCAGAGGTCAGACCCCAGCTGAGGTCAGACCCCAGCTGTAACCACATCTCTATCTTGCCCTGCTCCCTCACTCTTCCCAACACTATTTGTTGAATCTAATACATATGTCTGAGAATATTTACTCGGTAGATTGCATGGACCCAAATCCCTATCTTAGTTTGTGTTTCTAGGGAATCTGACCTCCGGTGCCTGGTCACAGCTGGCCAGGGTTGCGTCATCAGCATAGGATTAATAGGGCACTGTCCTTTGTCTATTCCAGTCTTGCCAGCCCCTTCTCCTTCTTTGCCTCCCCAATCCTTTCTCTCTCTATCCTTCTTTTGCTGTTTCATATGCCTGCGTGTATATTCACCTACCCACCCATCCACCCAACCATCTACCTTTCTGCCCATCTGTCTACTCATCCAGCTCTCCAGAGATGGACCTTCAAACTCTCCTGTATGGTGAGAAGAACACAAATCAAGTTCCTCCCAGATGAAGACTGCTTGGGGCCACCTATAGCTCCTAGGTTGAGCTTCCTTTCTGTTCCTCTGGCGAAGGAGTAGAGCTGGGAAATGGAAGGACAGGTGCCCTTGCTTCCAGTTAAGAAGAACCACACATCCAAAAAAAAAAAGAACACCCATCCACAAGGGGGAACTGGTCTTGTGAAGCCCGCGTGACTCACCTTGAGTACATTGTTTACCATTTCATGAGGGTTTGTTTTTTTTTTTTTCATAGCGACTCACCTCCTGGCCCTGGGTCAGTGGCAGAAGCATGATAGGGAGTGTTTTTCACTTATACAGGGTGTAGGAAAAATCGAGGTGAGTTATTTGGCTGCTGTGTGAGTGCTTTATTGATTAGAGAGCGCCAATCAAATTAGCTGTCAGAGGAGAATGCAGATGGTACCATGTGGAATGGATTTTCTATACCCCCTAATTGCATTATTTCAATCAGTGGGTGAACATTGCATGGCCTGCGGTGGGATCTTGCGGGAGGTGGGGGTGGGAAATGGGGGCAGATTGACACACACTGTCTGCGCGGGCTTGAGGACGTGGACTTGAATGTCACAAATATTTTAATATCAGATTGAGGCATTAGCGGAATGGATCTGGATTGCTTTATAGATTAATGCGGGGCAGGGGCAGGACTTCAAGCATGTGCTTACAGGAGAGAATGCCTCTCTTTCTTGGAGACTGGACATGTGTTAGTCCCTAGCATAAGCGGATGGAAACAACTCTTTCCCATCTTTTGAAGGTGGTATTGCTCGGTGCTTAAGAGCTTATGTTCTGACCCACATCTCAGTTCTACTCCTCTACAGTTGAGCACCCTTTGGCAGGCCACTTACCCTCTCCAATCCTCAATTTTCTCATTTGCAAAATGGGGCTGATAATTGTACCTTCCTCACAGACTCCATTTGTAAAATGGGGCTGATAATTGTGCCTCCCCACTTAGTGGGGATCAAAGTGAACATGTATGCCAAGCGTTCAGCACAGGGCCTGGCCCATGCTTGGAGCTCTTTCTCCTGAAAGCCATTTATGTTTCCTTTGGGTACTTGGAAATTTACAAGGGCTCCCAGATCACATTGTGGAATGGCTGGTTTAATAACGGATGAAGACCTAAATGCATGATTTCTGCTCTTTTCAGGAATTCTTTTTATCTATTCATTTAACTTATATCCTTTTATTTATTTATTAATTATTCTTTGGATTTGGCTCTTCCACTGAGTGGGCAAGATAGACATGTGAGCTCTTCTGAAAGGCCCAGCCGGGCGGAAACTTGACTCTTCTGTTGGTGGGCATAGCAAAATCATCAGTGTTTTGGTGGCTGTGGTGTGGCCCTCCTGGTGCCTGGCTGGGGGCTCTGAGAGGCACAGTTGCCGCTCCAGTGGGATGGTGCTGGTAAAAGCAATTGATCAGTGAACTCCCAACACAGCCAGTCCCATGACAGCAACTTCCCTCTGCACTGAGGCGGCTGCAGCTCCTAGCCGAGGACTCCTGCAAACTTCTGGGCAGACAGAGCTGGGCCGAAGTAGAAGGAAGCGGGGATAAGATCTGTGGGGTCTCAGCTTAGGCTCTGGGGCCCCAGAGCATTGATGTCGTAGCTCCATTTATCGTAGCCTTGGGCCTGGGGTGGCATTCCTGACTCCTGTGTGTCTTGCTTGCAAAGATAGCTTTGGCTGTCCACATTGTGGCTACTTCTGTCATCTCTCACTGAGACCCTTTCCTTTCTGTCATCTCTCACTGAGACCCTTGTCCTTTCTTGGACAAGTGTGTTCCCTCTCCCAGAAGAAGGGAGGTGACAGATAAGGGATAGCCATGACATGGCATCAGGGCCAAGCTGGCCATTTGGAGAAGCCCAATAAGTTCTTTGACAGTGTCAGTTACTCTCCTCTCCATTGCCATGGCCAAGCACATTGGGGTGGTGCAGGCAGAGGAGGGAGCTGGGAGACTTTCCATGCCTCCAGAGCTTCATCCATGTGATTCACCCTCAGGCACTAGGGGTACAACTGTGGCCTCGGCCAAACTGTCCAGGTCACAGGAGGAGAGAAGAAAGGCTCACACTTCATCCACATCCCATGCCCTTCACAGGTGGGGTCCCGGGTCTGCAATGTGAAATGTTCTTTGTCTTGCAAGAAGACCCATAAACAAGCCGACTCCAGAAGTTCACAGTTCAGAGACTAAACTCTTTAGAGACAAAACTCCAGGGAAATCTAATTAGGAAGCCTGTAATCCAATAAGTCTCGGTGCTCTGGGACTGCGTATCAAAGAAAGACAGGGAGGGGGTGGCGGGGAGAGAGAGACACCAGGAGGCAGAAACCCAGCAACTCTTTCCATTTGGTTTGGCGAGAGCTCTGGGTGTGGCAGCTTGGCTGGGCTGTTGATGGACTGCTGCTAGTCAGTCATCCGTAGGTGGGATGAACACGTCCTAGAGCCAGCTGGTTACTCTGAGGCCTGAGAAAGGTAGACACTGCCTAAGAACACCCCAGAGGTATCCCCAAGCCCCTCCTTTCTATGGACAGTGCAGCCTCCCCATACATTGTAGGCATATTTCCAGTATGGGGCAGCTGACTTCTCCCAGAATCATGTGGCACCTTACTGGATCGCTGCTGCATGCCAACAAGGCTGCACTTCATCTGGGATCTGGGAGCCACAGGCAGGGCAGACCCCAACAAGGAGCAGAAGCAGCAGAGAGACTGCCCAGCAAGAGCAGGAGGGCCCAAGCTTGCGGCTCTTCTTCCTTAGCTTGCTCAG
This sequence comes from Mustela nigripes, assembly GCF_022355385.1. Classification (NCBI taxonomy): domain Eukaryota; kingdom Metazoa; phylum Chordata; class Mammalia; order Carnivora; family Mustelidae; genus Mustela; species Mustela nigripes. The sequence goes on along the minus strand of NC_081568.1, from coordinate 71,427,481 downwards.
GTCTGTCCCCTCCTCAGCACTTCCCAGGCTTACACAGCAGGCATCTCTTGTCTGCACTGTGATGCTGTGACCCACTCACACTGTACATCCAGGTGAATGATGAGAGGGTTACAACTGCAGAAGGTACCGTTACAGAAAGAGTTTGCAGAGTTGCATGTGACCTGTGGTTTCTCTGACCTAGGTCAGAGCCTGTGCTCCAGAAATGCGTGCAGACACTGCTGGATTTAAAGTAATAACTGGTGTTCTGGTTTTTAGAACAAGGCCTAGAGGCCTTCTTACCTTCAGTCTTACCTCTTCTGTTCATCCTCCGCACTGTGGACAGAAAGAATTTTTTCTAGAATGCAACTGAGCATGTCCTCTGTGATTTCCTTTCCCCAAAGGACAAAGTCCAAACTCCCTGGAAGCCTCCTGGACGTGGCTGATGAGGCCCTGCCTGAGGGATCCCTGTCCTGCCACCTCCAGGCACAGCCCATTGCTATCCTCATGACCCCAATAACGTTAGGTTCAAGGATGGCAGAGTCTGGGTCACAAGTGAGTCTCCCCACGGGCTGTCTTTCTTTGTATTTCCAGCAACAGAGACCAGTGTCCTATCTCACTGAGTCTGAAAATTGGTCACAGGGAAGTGAATGCTAGCTTTGGGGATTCTGTCGTGATATAGCTTTATTTCCTCTCTCCCTCTTGTAGGTGAGCGGGAGCACTAGGGCAGGTCTTCCTGAAATACTTCCCTGATGCTTAGTGTCTTACAAAATGAGGGGGAGTAAAAATGAAGTGTAGTCCATTATGAAGATATGGGGCGTGGCCTCAACCTGCAGAGGCCCTGGTTTGCTTGTGACAAAACAGACCTACTCTGGCAAGATGGTAAATTTGCTTTTCTGTTGTTGTGGTTGCAAAGAAAATTTCAGACCCTTGTTAACAGACTCTGACCCAGAGGAAGGAAGGCAGCAGCAGAGATGAAAAATGGAGAGGGTTGTTTGGGGACAGGTATCTATTTTGGTAAAGGAAAAGACAAACAAGAAATAAAATAAAATAATAAAATAAGCCAGCAGGGAATATGCTGCGACCTTTCCTTTCTAAACTCGTGTTGCTTGTAGGGAGGAGTTAGGTGGGAGGTGCTTCTCCGGCTTTGCCAGGAGACTCATTGGTGATGGTTGATGAAGAGGGACTCTTCGGAGCTGTGAAGGCTGTCAGAGGGAGAGGGAGTTCCTGAGGGGGCCCTTCCTGAGAAGGAGCCACTTTTTTTTTTTAAAGTTTTATTTATTTATTTGACAGAGAGAGATCACAAGTAGACAGAGAGCAGGCAGAGAAAGAGAGGGAGAAGGATCCCAGGACCCTGGGATCATGACCTGAGCTGAAGGCAGATGCTTAACCCACTGAGCCACCCAGGGGCCCCAGAGAAGGAGCCACTGGACAGCCCCGCAGGGTCTCCCTGTTCTTCATGGTCCTGCACCACACAGTTCCCACTCATTGTCACCTTCTTAGGCTGCCTTACCTACAATGGTGATATGCATACATACAAGACGCAATGTAATCCTGGGGGAAAGGGTGTCAGATATGGAGGGCAGAGGGTGAAGGCCTCACATATGGTTAAGCAGGGCTCTTGAAGAAGAGAGCAGAGCAGCTGAAAAAGGAGGAATAAAGATATTCTAGAAGAAAACAGGTTGACAGAAGACATGTCTGTGCAAATTGGAAGGGCATACCATGCTCCAGGCAACCTAAGTGAAGTGAGAGCTACGTCTAACTATAGCCTGATAGCGTTGGAAAACCCATCTTTATAATGAAAAATTTCAAGTATACATAGAAGTAGAGTGTTAATATGATCAATTCCCCTCAGGTACCTACCACCCAGATTTTGACAATCATGAAAATTTTGTCCTGCTTGCTTTTCTTATCCCCTTTTATTTTATTTTAAAAATTATTTATTTATTTATCTGAGGTGGAGGGGCAGAGAGAATGAGCAGGGGGAGAAGCTGAGGGAGAGGGAGAAGCTGACTCCCTGCTGAGTACGGAGTGGGGACATGGGATTCAACCCCAGGATCCCAGGATCATGACCTGAGCTGAAGTCAGATGCTTAACTGACTGAGCCACCAGTTTTCCCCCGCCCCATTTATCCCCCTTTAAAATACTATTCTTCTTTTCTTTTTGTTTATTCTTTCAACTTTTGCTGAAGTATTTTTAAACTGAGGGAGAGTTGACATAAAACATTATATGTTTTAGGTGTATAACATAGTGATTTGATATTTGTGTATACAAATTTTTGTGGTGAGAATTCTCACCACAGAAAGTATAAATAACATCCTCCACCATACATGGTTGCAATTTTTTTTCCTTGTAATGAGAACTTTTAAGATTTATTCTTTCGGCAACTTTCATATATGCGGTACATTGGTGAAGGTGTCTAAAGCAAATCTCAGACATCATCTCATGCTCTCTACTGATTTATTATACATCTCTAAAAATGTGGATATTTTCTCACCTGGCTACAGTGAAAGGATCATACCTACTAAAATGAACAATAATCCTTGATAATTATGTCACATCTATCCGTAATAAATTTCCCGGAGTATTTATAAAATGTCTTTACAGTTGGTTTGTCTTCATCACAATCCAAAAACCAAGTTGTTCTGTCATCTTTGTTTGCTATGGTGTTTTTAAGCTATGCCCTCAAATTTTTTTCACACCCCTTTTTTTTTCAAAAGATGGACACCAATTCCCCTTGCCTGGAGGGTGGGTTGAGTTTAGGGGTTTTCTTTTAATAAGGAATGTGGCAGAAGTAATAGTAATACTTCCAAGGCTGGGCCATATGACACAGTGGATCCTCCACCTCGAGCTCTCTTGGAGAGTTCAGTGTGAGGAAGCCATGTGTCATGGCATGATGGTGCGCAGTAGCCTGTGGAAAGTTCCGTGTGGGGAGGCTCCGATGGCTCCTGCCAACACCGACTGTATACTCACTAGCCATGTGAGCAGGCAGCCTCAGAGGGGCATCCTCACTTCTAGCCAGACTTTGCTGTGTGAGCAGCTCTAGCTCCTGTCCTAACTGCAGCCTCAGGCAAGACTTGAGCTCCTACCACCCACCTAATACACATCCCAGACATTTTGAGGTAATAAATGTTGATCATTGTCTTAAGCCACTCAATTTTGGGGTAATTTGTTATGCAGTGATAGATAAGTAGGAAGTATTATGTTTAAAAGTCTGTTTTAGTGGTGCCTGGGTGGCTCAGTTTGTTAAACCTCTGACTCTTGATTTTGGCTCTGGTCATGATCTCCAGAGTCATGGATTGAGCCCCATGTTGGGGTCCATGGTCCGTGGGGAGTCTGCTTGAGATTCTCTCTCTCCCTCTCCCTCTGCCCTTACCCCTTGCTCACACATACCCTCTGTCTGCCTCCAGAAAAATAAATAAAATCCTTAAAAAGATAAATAAAAGTTCATTTTAATCTAGAACATGCCCCTTTATTAAAATATTTCTTTTTCATGGTGTAAAACTGAGTCCGTTGTTTTACAGAATGTTCTACCATCTGGATTTTCCTGTTAACATCATCATTTAACTTGTTCTTCTATCTTCTGAGTTTATTGCAAATGGAAGTTAGATCTAGCACTTTCATTCTGGTTCACTAATCTCGGCAAGAATATTTCATAGGTGGTGGTGTTTGCATGAAATGCTAAGCACCAGCAAGTACCCCACTCTGGGTGTTATCACACTTAGTAATATTAAGACAGAACCGAGGTTCAGAGGGTCTGGCAACATTTTTGAACTTCAGGGACAAAAGGGAAAAGTCCTATGTGTGAGCTTGTGGTAAGAAAAACTAGGTTTGCAGCCGTGGGCCATAGCTGGAATTTAAGAATTTTATAACCAACCAAGCTGGTATTTTATGCATGAGTAAAGACTGCAGAATGGATGAATGCAAAAGTTCAGAAATATATACTGACTTGTTGGGGTGAAAATATATCTTGAGGATGTATGTTATTTATTCCTGCATTTGTTTGTTAACCCAGCTAATGCTTGAGAACTTCCCATGTGCCTACGTGTGGGCTAGAACTTGAACTGTCCAGGAAGGAAGTTAAGGATTCGAGCCTTAAGGCTTAAATTAAGGATGAGAAGCCTTGCATGGGATGAGGGCTGCGAGTGGTGAGTCTGAGCCAGTGGCCCAAGTGAGACATCCTTGCCATCACCCTCAATGTGCTGCTGTTCCCAGCCAGCTCAGGAGACCTCCTCCTGCAGGGGTTCGTGAGTGCGAGCTGGGGGCCCCTGGGCTGTGAGCACTACTGCCTGAGGGCCCAGGGGGAATAGAAAAGGAAAGACAATCACTGTGGGAAAGCACTGAGGCAGCATGAAGGGAGGAGCTGATCCCTAGTGGGCAGGAAGGGGAGCCCAGGAGGAAGGCTCTGAGGAGGGACGGGCATTATGCTGGTGTGCTGGCAGTTTTCGCTGAGGTGATGGTGGGGCACGGAGCCTGCTGATGGCTCATGAGTGGGCCTTCTAGAAGCTTCTAGCCCTGGTTCTGGGTCTGGGCTTGGGATGTGAAAGGGCAATAAAAATGCTGTGGAGTGGACAGGCCGCAGAGATAGGCAGGTAGCAGCAGAGATGGGCCCCCAAAGCCCCCAGTATCTGCCTCCTATCTCTTCTGTCTGGAGCTCTAGGGCCCCACTGATGCTGGAGTTCAGTGCCTTGCAGTGACGTCTAATACCATCTCCATATTGCAAGGGTGGGTCATAGGCATAGGTTGCAGCCTCTCTCACAAGTGCAACCCACCTTCTTACATTAGTGAACAGGTCCGGGGGTGCTGGGGATGGGGTGTGAATCGCCTGAGTTCCTTCTCTTCCTGCAACTGGCTCTGCGTTGACCTTAGAGTGTTCCTCCACTGGGTCTGAGCCATCAGACCCATGCTCCCATGGGGAGCACGTGGTTGGTTGTGCATAAATCCCCAGGTCCCCTCTTCAGCGCCAGGTGAGGGGAGCTTATCAGATAATGCCTGAGCAGGGGTCCATGCTGCCCTCTGGGAATGGGACTAGGGAAGCTTTAGAGAAGCCAGAGTTATAGAATGAGGAAGAAGGGGCAATAGCGTTAGAGGTAACCAGAGAGCGCCCTTATTTCTCTGAGAATATATCTCTGAATGGATGTAGAAGAAGGTGCTGGGACCCTCATTGGTGGTGCTTTTCTGTTTCCTTTCTGCGTGAGCTGCTTCCTGTATAGCTGAGCAATGCTCTGTAACTCCATGGACACTCCAATGCCCCCAGCATTCCTTTTATCCTGCTTTATCTCAGTTTCTTTTTTCTTTATTACTTCTCTCATGAGGTAGCCTAAAAATAACTGGACCCAAAACTCCCTTTGCTTGGCCTTCCACCCTAGCCCAACTCCAAATCCCCAGCCTGTTGGTGGTGGTGGTGGTTGTTTTTTCCTGCATATGTGCTAACTTGTAGCCTGTCAGCCCTCTGAGAAACATCCCTTCCACTTTCTAGATGCTGTGTGAAATGAGATTAGATGAGATGAAGTCTCAGAGTGTTTATGTTTGCTGTGTGGCCTTGTGGTGTTTCTTGACCTCTCTGGTTTCCTGCAATGTTCTCCACTTCAGCTGGCTCTCTCTCCTGTGCTGTGTGCCCTGGTGCTGATGAAATAGTTTTGAATCTTCTCTAGAGTGTGGATGACTTGCTTTGTGTCCATGACTGCTTTCAGGCCAGGGCCCCTCCAGTGCAGCCCAGCCCAGCCCAAAATGTGAATGGACTTTTGTTGGAGGAGCATGGACACAGATGACTTGGGTCTCAACCTGCTTGAGAGAGCGTCCAGTGTGGGCCCCTCTGTCAGACAAGGAAGGCCACATTGTCCTGTGGCATGCTGTTCCTTCAGCCCCTATCTCTACTGCTTAGGTAGAGGGAAAGTGGGTCAGCTCTTTGCCCTGCTCTCTCAAGCAGACTGCCGGGAAGTCCCAAGGCAGATCAGGGGCAGAACAGCCCCTGGCATGAAGATCAGGCCCAGTGTCTGCATGCCCACTCCTAGGGTCCAGTTGCCATCTCGCTTCTCTGGGCACATCCAAGGCATTAAACCTCTCTTTCTTGGTTGTATTTCCCACCTTCTTTTGTTTGTTTGTTTCATTTTCTGCTTTTTATGTTCTACTCTGTTCTCTAATTATTCCAGAAGCCAGACAGATGGGCTGATTTCTTTAGCCAAAATGAAATTTAAAAATCATCCAAAGTAAATGGGAGCCTCAGATGTTTCAGCTAACTTGCACGCCTCTTCTCAATGGCTAGTTTGCCATCACAAGGACTTCTTGTTTTAATATGCCATCTGGGCCTGACCATACCTCCCTCCAGAAGGCGTCTAGCAGCTTTTCTGGCCTTGGCAAAGGACACTGTTGGCCAGAGATGACCATCTAGAATGTGAGTTCCTCCAACTTGTGTAGAACCAGGGGTTATTCAGGCTGAGTAAGATATGCCATTCTGTCCCATGTCACGTGTCCATTGTGTGACCTTCGGACCTGCAGCCTTAGAGGGCAACAGGCTACCCAGGATCCCACAGCTGGGAGGAAAAGCTAGGTCTCCTGGCTCTTGGTTTAGCTCCCTTTCATTCCCATCATTGAGGCTGTCACAGAGAAGGGGCTTAAAATAAGATCTCGTTGGAAGAACACATGATTCCAGAAACCAAAACTTATTTATTTATATATTTATTTAAAGATGTTATTTATTTGATAGAGCACAGATAGGAGGAGTGGCAGGCAGAGGGAGAGGGAGAAGCAGGCTCCCCATTGAGCAGGGAGCCCGATGTGGGACTAGATCCCAGGACCCTGGGATCATGACCTGAGCAGAAGGCAGATGCTTAATTGGCTGAACCACTCAGACACCACAGAAACGAAAATTTAAATTAAGAAAAAAAAAGAATGAATGATCTTCATCAAGAGGAATATTAGGAGTGTTGGTGATGAGAACATGGTTTAAGGACATGGTCTCTTACGCTCTCTACTTTGGAACGCTCTAGCTACTGCCTTAGAAATAAGACATGGATAAAGGTGTATCTCCCCACACCACTTTAATAAATAGCTGTTCTTCAGTAGTATGCCCCAGGGCCTCCATTGATTCATATGAAGGGGAATCAAGTCCTAAAGGAGATTGCTTCATTCAAGCTAACCTCATGCAATCTTCCTCAGGTTTGTACTGTGAAAGTCAGTTTCCTAGTTCTACATGAACAAGGGGTCTACCAGATGGCCAGGTGGTCTGCTGCTCTGGTGGAGTGGTGGAGGCTCTTGAAGGCCATGGAACTATTCTCGTCATCAGAAGGTTGTTCAGCAAGCCCAGAATGAGTACCAGGAGTGTTGGGGGTTCTTGGAGATGTTACTACTGAGTTCATTCCCTCGCTCCTAAGATGCCTTCTAAGAACCAGGGCCAGGTCATATTGGAATCTAACGTCTGCCCTTTTGGACTGGGGAAAGGGGCAGTATAAAGAACAGAATTCTTTCTCTATCCCTTTGGTCTGTCAATCATGTAATCTTGAAATGTTCTTTCTTTTTCTTCTTCCCTTCTCCCATGATGTAGTAAGGTATGTTTGTGGTGGGTATGTTGACTGATTAGTCAGTAGGCTGAGAATATTGAGGTGGGAGAAATGAATGTTGGATGCAGTAACCAGATTGACTCTGGGCTGTTTCCAGTTGAGGATGGGTGAGGTGGTAGGACCACATTAGATGGGGAGATTTTTTTGAGTGATGGGAGGAAACCTCTGCAGTGAACACTTACTGGTCATTCACTGGGTACCAGGCACTGTGTGAAAAGATCATGTGCATTACTTATTGAATCCTCCTCTTGAGCCTTAATGAGAATATTATCCCTGTTTTGTGAATGAGGAAGAAGTCATAGAAAGTTCAAATGTCTCTGCCAATGTCATGCATTGGTCAAGCCAGAATTCAAACTCTGACAGCCTGACTGTAGGGCCCAACAGTATATGGCTGTCTGGACAGGTGTGTGTGCATGTGTGCATGTGTGTGTGTACACATGTTCATGAATCTGCATATGCAGGTGTGCACAGGTGAGACAGACAAGAGGTTGTAGCAGTGGGCTTCTTTTATTTCAGCTGCTTGCATCTCCTTTCCTTGTTCAGTAAGTACCCCTCTGGTCCTTGGCAGACCTTTCTCTACCTGATCTCAGGGCTTGCTGGTCATAGCCCTGGGCACAGCGAACACATGGCTGGATCAAGCCTCTCAGATGCTGTTCCCTGGACATAGAATCTGGAGTGGAGTTGTCTGTGCGCTGTGCCCTGAGGAGGTGGCATGGGAACTCCTGCCCCCACGGCACTTAGTCACCAATTGGATTCCTGTCCTTCCTAAGATCTTGGATTTTCTGAGCTTCCCTTTATCCATCTGATAAACTCCTCTTTTTTTTTTTTTATCATTTCTTTTTCCTTTCCTTTCCTTGTCTTTTCTCTTCTTCCTTCTCTTTCCTTCTCTCTTGCTCCTTTCCTTTCTTGCTTGCTCCCTTCTGATATACATTGCTTAGAGCTGAAGATACTTCAGCTGATACTTTCCCTACTTCTTTTGCTTCATCCTCTTACAGTAGTTCCGTCTGGCCACAGACCATTCAGTCTCTTAGTCACTTTAAATCCTGTTGCATCTCCTAAGAGGGCAATTATGTCACTGAGGGCAGTTGTGTGTCTCGCCAACTGCTTCCAGTTCTCTTTCACAAAGTTTTCCTTCAGGGACAGTCTTCTGTTCCCTCTTTTCAATCCTACCCCTTGCTTTCTAGAGGTGTCTTGCTTCTAGGGGAGCATGATGTGCTGCTTCCAGTGATAAAGGTGGGGATGCCTTACCCCAGCACCAAATCATATGGTACCATGGGTCTCTTCTGGGAAGCTTTCCTGACAGAAGGTACCTCGATTCCCGGGCATGTTCATTGCACAGGCTCTGACTGGGACCCCTGCAGGGCTCTGCACCTGCATCTAGGAGAATTTTGCTTCCATGGGCTCTCATCCTGAGATCCTTGAGCAAAGAGAGCCATTTAGCTATGCCACGGTTGTTTGCTGAACACTTATGGTCTGCTAAGTGCTAGTGAGAACTCTCCTCCACTATTCTACCATGCAGGGCTGCTGCCCTGCAGGGACCAGTACCATTCTGTTGAGTGAATGGTGTAGCTCCCTTCACCAGGCCAGAAAGCCCTCTTCTCTGCAGGCCCTCTCCACACCCAGGCTCAGGCTATGGACAGAACGGCCTAGAGCTGTGGCACCTGCTACCCTCACCTTGGCCATCTTTACCTCCTTGCTCTTTCTTTATGTGCACAAAGGGCCAGCAACACCTGTCTGTGGGTTTCTGATGCTCCTCTTTTTCTCTGCTTTCCCTGCCAGACCCCCAGTTCTCGGTGGGGCTTCCATCAGTGGCCCTGTGCTCCCTCAGGCCAGTTCCTGTCCCATCCTCTTGGTTCTTCTAATGCTGTCCCAGAGCCTTCTGACCACGTCAGCCTCTGCCTGTTCTCAGCCTCTTACTGTCTAACGGTGCTGTGTTCCAAGGGTTTTGTTGTTTGTTTTTTGTTTTGTTTTGATTTTTGGTGGTAAGAAACAGGATAGCCTTGCTTTATACTGGAACTGCCCTTTTAAAACCAGTGTTGAATGGGGATTTAGGGAAGAAGTTTATGTCCTGCTTTGGAATTTTCTGGTCCTTGGGCTATTGAAGAGAGCATGATTTATCACACTGTTCCTCCACAGCTAGCCTTACCCCACAGCCAGCCTTACCCCACAGCCCTTGGTGACTGCTGCCCAGGTCTGTCTGGTCGGAGCCAGGTGCAATGTGAATGACTTTCTCATAAGGACCATGGGATGCATTTACCGCAAAGGTAGGGCCCTAGCAAGAGGGCCGCTTCAGCCATGGACGCGGAGGTCACCGTGGCTTTTGTTAAGTCAAGACTACTGTTCTACTGTTCTGATCTGTCTGCTACAATTCTCAACCCCCTGAGGGGTAGCCATCTCTCTTTCAGCTTCCGCTGGCCATTTAAATGCCTTTTGTTGTTGTCAAGTTTGCCGCCCATTGGAGCTCTTTGATTTCATTTTCTGTCCTTCTGAAAGTTGATGGCTCTCTTGGTCTCCATGTGTCCTCTTTGTGTGGGGCATAATTCATTCTGGATGTGGGATGTGGTTTGTACAATGTGAAACCATCACTAAGGAGAAAGTGAGGGTTGCCCACCAGCCGCCCGGCTTCGGAATGCATAGTTACCACAGCGATGTGCCACTGGTTCCCGTTTGCAGCTCGGTAATCATTCCAACATTAACATAGGAGGCTCCAGACTTTGGAAAAGAAAATGAAACCTATTTTATATGAAACAGTGCTTTATCTTGTATGTGAAGTGGTGATATGCCTTTCTTAATTTCATTCAGCAAGGGATGGGAGTAAGAGAAAGAATTGTTCAAACTGGCTTTATTTCTAATATTTGAAGTCTGATTGGTTTTACAAATTGAATCCCTTCAAACTTTTTTGAAGCCGAAAGTATATTATTCAGCTGGGATCCTCTTCCTGTACCAGGAGCTCCATTTGGAGCTGGCCGCCCTGCCTCTCTTGAGTCTATCCCTTCATTATACCCAGAGCACACAATGCTAAAATATGTTAAACCTTACAACTGAAAGAAATGCCCCTAGAATCACACACACAAAAAACCTTTTGCTTCTTCTTTTGCCTTATCTGTGGGAATAAGGGAAACGGGAATAATTTCCATAGCAGGAATATTTCCTGGGGGAGAGTGACGAGGACTGTGCCATGGGGAGGTGAAGCTCCCCGTGAAGGCCTTGGATGAGAGGCTGCCCTTCCCTGTGGATGGGGACCCACCAGCTTCAGGACCACCTTTGTAAAAAGATTGTGTTCAGGCAGTATCAGTTATGTTTTGCTCAAGGGTGGTCTACCAAGAATACCAGTATCCAGAAGGGCTGAGTACTGCAGGGGTTCTTGTGAGGTCTTGATGAGGGAGTGCTTGGCCCAGTTGGGTCATACAACTCCTTTTTAGCCTGGCTTTCCCCTTATATGTGTGGGTGAGGTGGACTCAGGCCCAGGGGTTGGGCATAGTGATACCAACTAGCTCATGTGGGTGTGAATTCCATAGGGGGAGATGACATTAGCCACGTCCTGATGTTTTCTCAGCTAAGAGTGAGTAGACTCTCTCAGTCTTCCAGAGAAGGTTAAAAGCATAAGGATCAGCTGATGATAACATGTAATCTTGTGGTTTGATCTGGGTTCTGGACTGGAGAAAATCTAAGGGAGGGAAGTGGTAGAGATGGGGGATGATTGTCTTTTAGAATTTTCTCTCAGTAATGATGCAGCTGCTGAAAGAATTCCTGCTCTAGACCTGCCCTCTTGTTTTTCTCCAAGAGGGTCTCCCCAGTGTCAACAAATGGAGACCTCTCTGATACCCGACCAAAGGTGAACTGCCCTTTATCCAGTTTTGGAGTCATGAAGATAGCTTCTGTCCTCCACACCTGGTCACCCTCTCTCGAATATCATGAAGGGTGCTATTAATAATAACTCCTTACAGGGGTGCACAGCATCAACTTTTTCCAAATTTCCACATACATCGGGGTGTTTTATTATGACTACTCACACTACTGTGAGGGCCAGTGTGTGGTCCGGCCAACTCACCCTGAGTTCAGAAGACGCCAGCTGGTAACCCCAAGCTGTTAGCTGGGATTTGGTAAAAGGTAGGAGGGAGCCTGAGGCAGGACTTTGAAGGTTGATCGTCTCCACGATTAATAATTTCAAAGCATGGCATGTGTGTCTAAAAGCTATTCCTCTCCTAAACAAAACAAATCACAGATCTGAGGAGTGGGTGGCTCCTGGAGAACACATCTCTGGGTAGAACAGTCATTTACTGACAGACTAATGCTGTGTCTCGGTAATAGGCCATTTTCCCCATCACTGCACAGAACTAACCAACCTCTGAGCTGCATCTCAGTTTTCATCTCTGGATCTAGTTTGAGCTTTTTTTTTTTTTTTTTTTTTTTTTTTTTCTGGGAAAGACAACGCTGTGAAACTTTACGTGGAAATACCCTCTAAAGGTGGTGTTTGAAATTTTCTGTGAACATGGAAATGACCTAGAAAGGCTACAATAAGTTAAAAGGAGAAGAACAATGGTGGAAGATGTACACCTGAGTGTAGTCTTACCATCAAGTTACAGTATTCAAGGTGGTGTGGTTGGTATTGGTGTGACCGTGTAGACACAGAGATCAAGGAATATAATAGAGGCTGGAAGTAGTCCCTCACATAGCTGGTGAACGTATTTGCAATGAAGATGCCAGGGCGAAGGGATGGAGGGATGGTCGTCTGTTCAACCCATGGAGCTGGAGCTCTTGGAGAGTCACATGGAAAACAAGATCCTCAACCTTGCTTTATGTACAGATTAACTCCAGTGGTGTCACAGACCTAAATACAAAATACCTAAATACAAATGCTCGAACTACAAAACCTGCAGGAAAAAAAAAATGAGAGAGATATCTTCATGAGCTCAGGATGGGCAAAGCTTGGTAGGTACACAAAGAGCACAAAGTTGAGAAGATAAAATTGGTAAGTGTAATTCCATCAAAAGGACAACATTCTGCTCCTTTGAAGACAGTGTTAACCAAATGAAGAGCCAAGCTCCAGACTGAGAGAAAATATTCTGATGTATGTTTCTGATGAAGTTAGAGTATCCAGAATGTATAAGTAACACCTGTAAGTCAGTAATACAAAGACAACCTAATTTTTTTTTCAAAGATTTTATTTATTTATTTGACAGAGAGAGATCACAAGTAGGCAGAGAGGCAGGCAAAGAGAGAGAGAGGAGGAAGCAGGCTCCCCGCTGAGCAGAGAGCCCGATGCGGGACTCGATCCCAGGACTCTGAGATCATGACCCGCGCCGAAGGCAGCGGCCCAACCCACTGAGCCACCCAGGCACCCAAGACAACCTAATTTTTAAAAGGGCAAGAGGTTTGAATGGATATCACACACACAGCAATACCAGTGGCCAGTAAACACTTGAAACGATGTTTCATGCTATTTGTCTCTAGGTAAATGAGAATTAAAATGACAAGGAGCAAGATGCTACCATATAAAATTAGAATGGCTATAACAAACAGAAAACCTTAGGGGAGAGGATGAGGAGCAACTGGACCCTTACACCTCATCAAACATCCAATGGTACAACTATCTTATAAAATACTTGGCAAGTTTCTTATAAAGTCAGGGATACGCTGATAGTGAGACCTACCACTTCCATTCCTAAGTATTTACTGATGTGAATGAAAACATGTTCATCCTAAAACTTGTACATCCAAGTTCACAGCAGCTTCATTCATAACAGACGCTGGAAGCAATCCAAATGTCAAATAATGAACAGATAAACAAATTGTGGTATATCCACATATACTCAGCAATAAAAGGAATGAATTACTGATACATGTAACAACGTGGGTGGTGCTCAAAAAATGTTACCTTGGGTAAAAGGAGCCAAGATACAAAGAATACACTTGTATGATGTTATGTAATTAAAATTCTAGAAAAGAAAAATCTAATCTATGGTCACAGAAAGCATGTCAATGTTTGCCTAGGGTTGGTGTGATCCACTGGGATGGGGCACTAGGGAACTTTTCACTGTGATGGAAACTTTCCGTGTTTTTATTTCAGTTGGTGGTTACACAAGTATGCACATTTGTCAAAGTTCATCAAAGTTATGTTGAAAATGGGTGCATTTTATTTCTTGTAAGTTATACCTCAGTACAGGTGATTTAAAAAAAAAACAGTGTAGTACAAACTACGTTTTTCAAAAGATTTCTTTATATGAGAGAAAAAGGGAGAGAATGAGAGAGAGTAAACATGTGAACAGAGGGAGGAGCAGAGGGAGAGGGACAAGCAGATTCTGTGCTGAGCATAGAGCCCCATGTGGGACTTGATTCCACAACCCTGAGATCACGACCCAAGCCAAAATCAAGTGTGAGACACTCAAGTGACTGAGCCACCCAGGTTATTTATTATTTATAATAAATAAATAAATAAATAAATAAATAAATCAGCATATATCTGTCATTCTATTGCAACAACAGTATTGTTCTGAAGGTGAGAAGGTATTCTCTTATAGACCTCTCTAGTACTTTTGAAGTCAGAGCCCTAGCAGGAATGTGGTCTATTATAATGAACCCCTAGGTCTTGCTCTCCGTATGGGAGTCAGAGAAAACCATTTTTAGACCAGAAGGCAGCTGCCAATGGGGTGAGTCTGGCTGAGGACAGACTCCGATTTTCAGGGATCGGTCAGGGATTTGCTGAAGAGCCAACTGGCCAAGTGATAGATGCTTAGACTGGATGAAATACTGGATTGGGGGATCTTATTTCAATTCAGTTATTTAAGAAAATGCTCTAAATTTCCCTTTTTAAAAGAACGAATTAGATTTTGTGATCCCCAGCAGTTAATATTTGGGATTGATTTATCTTTGTTTATAAGTCTCACGAGGGAAGAGACTCTCTTGTTCTCACTCACTGTGTTCCCCATGGTGAATGGACTGCCTAGCAAATCAGGGGTCCTTAATAAATATTCTGTAAATGGTTGCCTGAGTATGTGAAGTCAGGATTCAGTAATGAATCAATTTATCCAGTCAAGATGAAGTAGTTTGTGCTACAGTAGCAAATACCCCCTAAAACTCAGTGTGGTTGAGACAGAAGTTCATCTTTTGCACTGAACTAGTTTTATAGTCTAGCCTGGCTTCAGGGGGCTGGGAAGCATAATTTTCCATGTTCCTGGAAAAGGAGGGGTAGGAAAGGAGGTTTGGGGAGCACAGAGCATTATTACTGCCCTGTTAAGTCCAGACTACGTTACATGTACCCCTTGAAGCCAGCCTTTGCTGATGGCCTGAGGCTTTTTTGGAAAAGTGAGCCTTGCATGAAAAGAAGATAAGTCTTTCTGATGGTCTTTATCAGATGCCAAGCTCACTAGTGCTTTTATATTTTAGCTGGGGCAGTTCCTTCCGTCTGGAATGCCATCCATTCTCTTGTTGGATGTGCTAAAATTCTGATCCGTACTTAGGCACTAACTTAAGAGTAACTCCTTCCAGAGATCCATTCGTGGTCTGTGGCCATGATTAACTATATGAAGTCCAGCACTTGGTTATAATTAACTAGACGGTATCTAAGGATTGTCTTCTCAGTTAGTCCATAAGCTGCTGGGGAGCTGGCATGATCCTTTCTTCAGCTCGTTCCCTTCTCCATCAGAGGACTCAGCTCAAGGTGGCTGCTGAGTAAATTCCCATTCTTGGCAGACATTGGTTGAATGAACCAATGGGAAGCATCCATTCTGAGTTGCCAAACCAGGGGAGCAGCCTGGGTTTAACTGGGGCAGGCTGTGCTTGGGGCTCCTTGCCATTCTTCCGAAACGCTTGGGGCAGATGTCTGTTACACACGGCCTTCCGTGATGCGACTTGGAATGGGTATTTATTTATCTGTCATACACCTCCCAGTTCTCACTGAACCAAAACAAACCAGGTGAAGTCTGAAGAATAAAGTGTCTCGTGGGTTGTGGCTGCTTGTCCTCTGAGATGTTTAAGAGCTCTGGCCTCCGGTCCCTTCATTACCATTCTAAGTGACATTCCTCTGCCCCCTGTCCCCTAAGCCTGGGCTGGAGCAGAATGAACAAAAAGGCTTAATCGCTCCGGTATCAAGATATTCCTTCCCGTCTGTGCAAATGTTCTTGGGTGTGTAATGTGAACATGCTGCACTCATTTGGAGCCATTGTTCTCTCTAAATGAGAAAATGCAAATGAGGCACTCAGGGTACTGCGCCATAACTGGCTGCGTGAAATTCTTGACATCAACATGAAGCTACTTAGCATAATTTTCCTGTTAATAAACTGCCAATTTAGTCGTTTAGGTTTCGGCTTCTAAAGAATGCAATAGCATCAGGCAGGACTTTTTTCTCCCCCTCATATATGCCTGAGTTTATTATTTTGATGTTTATGTTAAAACATAGGAAATTGGAGTTTATGCGATTATTGGGAGATCTTCTACTCTAATTTGTTTACTCCCCAAATTCAGGGAATCTTTGCTCATTTGAAAGGCAAAACATAATTTTTCAGAGCATTTTCTTCTATTCAGGACCAAATTTCCATATTTAAAATGCCTGAGAAATCTTTTGAGTCAGATGTGACTGAGTCAAGCCTCTGCTGAAGGGATTGAACCCGAGCTCCTGGCTGCCCCGGGCACCATGTGGAGGTCCTGAGGGGGACAGGAAGCTTCAGACCTAGAGGGAAGCTTGGACATGCCTGGGGTTCCCCATTACTGTGGGGATCTTGTTTTTGGAGTACCCATCCCACCCCACCCCAGGCTCTCTACCTTGCTGGCCATTCCAGCCATGCCCACCTCCTTGCTGGTCATCTGCCTCTTTCTTCCAAGAATATCCACTGTGTGCCTGCTGTGTGCCGGTCAAAGAGATGATGATGGGGAACACACACCCTACTCAATGAGGCATAGGACCACAAATTAAAATGCAAAGCAGGAGAGCATTGGTGCTCTGGGAGCGTGGAGCAAGGATCTGACTACGTTCCTGCCTTCAGGAGCTCATAGTCAAGATTTACACACATCATCATGGCTTGACAGAAGTTTCACGAAGCTTAAATTATCTGCCAGGTTTTCCCAGTTCTCCAGATTATTGTGAATAACTCGCATAGAGTCACTTGCATCCCACAGAGCTGTTAGGTGTTTTTTGAGCACCAACCTGTGCTCCACACTGTTCCAGCCACCAGATATGCAGAGCTCTTTGCCTCCAGGGAGACGGCTGGAGAGTAGCCAGGGCGGCCACTCCAAGCATGGCCTTCCAGGTTAGGAGAGCGTGAATTAGAACTTGGTCTACACCACTTCCCCTCCTCTGTGGTTAATCCCCACTACCCTCGCGTACTGAGTGCATGCCTACTGTGGGGCACTGTGGCAGCTGTTCTGTTTGGGTCCCCAGGTTCTCGCCGGCATGGTGGCTCGGCAGCCAGGCCCCTATCTGTGGGCTGGCCTGAGCGGGTAGCCTGTTGTGGTCCTGCATGGTCCACTACAGTGGAGTAGGAAGGGCACAAATGGCTTCATCCTGCCCACTTCCCTGATGTCCGTGTTGGAAGAAAACAAGCACCCTATTGCTCTTTCTTAGGTCATTTCTCTTGCCTGCGGTCCTTGGATCTTCCTCAGGGAGGGAGAACAAGGCCTGGATTCCCCTCCTCCTCCCACCCCTCGCCCCTCAATCTAGGACCCTGACTGGCCCAAACAGGAGGCATCCTGGGAAGATGGATGGGTTCCCAGAAGCTGCCTGGTAGCTAGCTTGAGTGCATGGCTCCTTGATTCAGTGTGTCTGTCCTGCTTTCTAGAGAATTCCATGGGCTGTTCGTTGTTTGTTTATTTTTTTACTCCTTAATCCCAGGTTCCCTGGGTCAACATTTGTGTGTTTGCTTTTTATAGCACAGATATAGGATCTTTGGACCTGCCCGGAGGGATAGCCCAGCAGGCTTAGGATAGCCGAAGCCAGGTGAGGGAGGAAGGTTCTGAGCTGCTTCCTTCCCATCAGGTCATGCACTTGGCTTTGTTTTGCTTTTTACTGGGTTTGTCCAAAGCCAGTGTTGGAATGATTATGCAAACCCCAGTTTATTCTTTATTTGTTCTAATAATTAGCAGAGTTGGAATGATCACACATATTTACAAAGATAAGCTAAAAATCAATATATCTTTATAGTTTTTAGTTTTAATTTTCAAGATAAAGTCTCAATAAAAGCTTTCTTCACTCTTCACTCTATTTCGTCCCTGTTTTGAGTGGATTCAAAAAAGTCTTTGTCTCCAGTATCTGTTATCCTTGGAGAGCACGGAGCTCCTTGTGGACTGAAATATTGAAGCTCAGAGTAGCACCTAATTCCAGATCCCAGTGAGTCTCAGACCCCAGTGCTCACAGGGGCCAGGGAGGTGGAGAGAGTTGGGGCAGCTGTGAGAGGCAGGCATGACCTGTGGGGCCTCCCACAGACATGTGTCATGATTGCCCATGTAGTCTTCAGAGAAAACCATGGCATGTGGGGCTAGAAGCTTGGCTGTGCCCTTCTTGGCTGTGCCCTGGGGGACAGCCTTCCACCTGGCTCTCTGGGTACCTGCCCGGCCTCATGAGCATTGGCCTTCCATGTGGCCCTGTTGTAACTGTAGCCCTTGTGCTGGCTGGGCTTCCTGGTTGCAGTCTGCCTGGAAAGTCTCCAGGACAAATCCAAGATCAACCTGATGGCTTTTAGGCTCAGCTTATCTTTGTGTCAGAGGAAGTGGGTCCCTCCTAAGTGGTCTTCACAGGCCTTCTGTAGTTTCTGGGAGTGTAGTTTGACCTCACAGCGAAGCATTGTTCTCAGGGCTTTTGTCATGACAGCTCATTTGACCCCCATTTTGCAGACGTGGAGACTGAGCCTCTGAAGTGCCTACCAGGTCACACAGCTGGGGACATGAGGGCCTGGTCTCTGGACCCAGTAGCTGGCTCCGGAATCTGTGCTTGCTCAGGGCATTGTTCCCACCTGCGGGAGCATCAGGGACAGGCTACACCATTCCGCCTCTGCTTCCCTTTCCAAACCCACCAGGCCTACATGATTGCCATATTGATGGTGGGACGACGTCATTGATTTTAGTGGTATTTAGATCACGAGAGCCTATTTGGAGCTGTGCCTCGAGATTTATGCTCCCCACATCCATTAGAGCTAATGGGGAGTGTCTGCATAAATCATGAGTGGCAATGGGGAGTTACAGCTCCGAGCTGCCCTCCATGCATTTTTAACTGCTGTCTCTGGATCTGCACATTCACTCTCTCTAGTTATTGTGTATCCCCTTGTATCTCAGTTGTTCGTTTTCTTGGAGAGGCCTCGGGTTTGGGGAGAAGAGTGTCCAGACACGGGGCTGGATATTTTGTAGCTGTGTGACCTTGGGTAAGTTCCAGTCATCTCTTTGGGCGTCCTGTTTCCCCACCCTAACATGAAGTGAAGGCTTTGGTGTACTGTTTATAGAAGAGTGGAAGCCCCGAGCCCAGCAAAATGAGCACTCCCTTTTCCTCCACTGATTTTCCTCTCAGTGAGGGGACCCAAGAGAGCTTCTGTGGTTTTTTGGTTCATAGTTTCTCCAACTGGGAAAAGTGCTGGGTGGACATGCTGACCCAGATCCAGAGAAGCCGTCCAGCTCAGAAGAGAGCCGGGCTCGACATCCACACTGTGCAGTTAGAGGCAGGGATTTCTCTGTCCCCTTGCTCGTTTGTGTCTGTATGTATTCACTCACTCATTCGCAAGTTTTTTTGCAAGTTTTTCTCGTTCCTAACAGTATGTGTTTGAAGCTTGGGGACAAAAGTGAGGTAGTAGCATGCCAATGGTACAGAGACTTAGCGGTTACTCTGCTCTTACTGTCCTGGACAGTCCAGAGCCACTCAACTGTCTTGCAACTGGACCTTAAAGGTTGGTTCTTGGCCTGTTTCCTTGTACATTTTCCATTTTTTGTACAAGCCAGGTGCCCAGCTCCGAGTCTTGCTTTTCAGCCAGCTCTCTCAATGCCTCTGCTTGGTTGGTCTGGGGCAGAAGGCTGCGCTGCAGACAGCAGTTGAGAAAGAAGGGGTGTGGCCACCACCCCAGGAAGCTGGATCTGTGCCCCTTGAGCAGTGCACGACGAGGTCATGAGTCCCTGAAGGGGGCCTGTAAGGGTCCAGGGTGAGATGAATGAGAGAAGTGGGGCCCATATATCTTATTCAAATGGGGACACTAGTGACAGGGGCACTAGGAAGATGTGGTCCATATACACTATGGAGTATTATGCCTCCATCAGAAAGGATGAATACCCAACTTTTGTAGCAACATGGAAGGGACTGGAAGAGATTATGTTGAGTGAAATAAGCCAAGCAGAGAGAGTCAATTATCATATGGTTTCACTTATTTGTGGAGCATAACAAATAGCATGGAGGACAAGGGAAGTTAGAGAGGAGAAGGGAGTTGGGGGAAATTGGAAGGGGAGGTGAACCATGAGACACTATGGACTCTGAAAAACAATCTGAGGGGTTTGAAGTGGTGGGGGGGGTGGGAGATTGGGGGAACCAGGTGGTGGGTATTAGAGAGAGCACGGATTGCATGGAGCACTGGGTGTGGTGCAAAAACAATGAATACTTCTTCAAAGAGCTGGAGCAAATAATCCTAAAATTTGTATGGGATCAGAAGAGACCCCGAATTGCTAAGGAAATGTTGAAAAACAAAAACAAAGCTGGGGGCATCACGTTACCTGATTTCAAGCTTTATTACAAAGCTGTGATCACCAAGACAGCATGGTACTGGCATAAAAACAGACACATAGACCAGTGGAACAGAGTAGAGAGCCCAGATATGGACCCTCAACTCTATGGTCAATTAATCTACGACAAAACAGGAAAAAATATACAGTGGAAAAAAGACAGTCTCTTCAATAAATGGTGCTGGGAAAACTGGACAGCTATATGTAGAAGAATGAAACTCGACCATTCTCTTACACCGTACACAAAGATCAACTCAAAATGGATAAAAGACCTCAACGTGAGACAGGAATCCATCAGACTCCTAGAGGAGAACATAGGCAGTAATCTGTTCGACATCAGCCACAGCAACTTCTTTCAAGATATGTCTCCAAAGGCAAAGGAAACAAAAGCGAAAATGAACTTTTGGGACTTCATCAAAATCAAAAGCTTCTGCACAGCAAAGGAAAGAGGCAACCCACGGAATGGGAGAAGATATTTGCAAATGACAGTACAGACAAAAGGTTGATATCCAGGATCTATAATGAACTCCTCAAACTCAACACACACGAAACAGGCAAATATATCAAAAAAGAGGACATGAACAGACATTTCTGCAAAGAAGACATCCAGATGGCCAACAGACACATGAAAAAGTGCTCCATATCACTCGGCATCAGGGAAATACAAATCAAAACCACAATGAGATATCACCTCACACCAGTCAGAATGGCTAAAATCAACAAGTCAGGAAATGACAGATGCTGGCGAGGATGTGGAGAAAGGGGAACCCTCCTACACTGTTGGTGGGAATGCAAGCTGGTGCAGCCACTCTGGAAAACAGCATGGAGGTTCCTCAAAATGTTGAAAATAGAACTGCCCTATGACCCAGCAATTGCACTATTGGGTATTTACCCTAAAGATACAAATGTAGTGATCCAAAGGGGCACGTGCACCCGAATGTTTATAGCAGCAATGTCCACGATAGCCAAACTGTGGAAAGAACCTAGATGTCCATCAACAGATGAATGGATCAAGAAGATGTGGTATATATACACAATGGAATACTATGCAGCCATCAAAAGAAATGAAATCTTGCCATTTGCGACAACATGGATGGAACTAGAGCGTATCATGCTTAGCGAAATAAGTCAAGCAGAGAAAGACAACTATCATATGATCTCCCTGATATGAGGAAGTGGTGATGCAACATGGGGGCTTAAGTGGGTAGGAGAAGAATCAATGAAACAAGATGGGATTGGGAGGGAGACAAACCATAAGTGACTCTTAATCTCACAAAACAAATTGAGGGTTGCTGGGGGGAAGGGGTTTGGGAGAAGGGGGTGGGATTATGGACATTGGGGAGGGTATGTGCTTTGGTGAGTGCTGTGAAGTGTGTAAACCTGGTGATTCACAGACCTGTACCCCTGGGGATAAAAATATATGTTTATAAAAAATAAAAAAAAATGGGCAGAAGATATGAACAGACACTTCTCCAATCAAGACATACAAATGGCTATCAGACACATGAAAAAATGTTCATCATCATTAGCCATCAGGGAGATTCAAATTAAAACCACATTGAGATATCACCTTATACCAGTTAGAATGGCCAAAATTAATGAAACAGGAAACAACATGTGTTGGAGAGGATGTGGAGAAAGGGGAACACTCTTAGACTCTTGGTGGGAATGCAAGTTGGTGCAGTCTCTTTGGAGAACAGTGTGGAGATTCCTCAAGAAATTAAAAATAGAGCTTACCTATGACCCTGCAATTGTACTCCTGGGTATTTACCCCAAGGACACAGATGTCGTGAAAAGAAGGGCCATCTGTACCCCACTGTTTATAGCAGCAATGGCCACGGTCGCCAAACTATGGAAAGAACCAAGATGCCCTTCAACGGACGAATGGATAAGGAAGATGTGGTCCATATACACTATGGAGTATTATACCTCCATTAGAAAGGATGAATACCCAACTTTTGTATCAACATGGACGGGACTGGAAGAGATTATGCTGAGTGAAATAAGTCAAGCAGAGACAGTCAATTATCATATGGTTTCACTTATTTGTGGAGCATAACAAATATCATGGAGGACAAGGGGTGTTAGAGAGGAGAAGGGAGTTGGGGTCAATTGGAAGGGGAGGTGAACCATGAGAGACTATGGACTCTGAAAAACAATCTGAGGGGTTTGAAGTGGCAGGGGGGTGGGAGGTCGGGGTACCAGGTGGTGGGTATTATAGAGGGCACAGATTGCATGGAGCACTGGGTATGGTGAAAAAATAATGAATACGGTTTTTCTGAAAATAAATAAATTGAAAAAAATAAAAAAAGAAAAAAAATGAATACTGTTATGCTGAAAATAAAAATAAATAAATAAATACATACATACATACATACTGTGGACAGGAGGTGTAATCCAGAATGAGCTCCCACAAATGGGGACATCTGGTCTCGCCATCGTGTCAGGCTGAGGCATTGTGTCAGGGAAGGCTTTCTGAGGAGAGGAGGCCAGGTTGAGCCCGATGGAAGGCAGCATTTGGTGTTTAGATTGGAATTTCCCAGGGAGGCATGGTTTGCGCAGATGAGAACAACTGTCCTAAGGGCGAGCATTTGGAGGATCCGCTTTTCTGTTTTTCCAAGGAATAGACATCTGGGGAGGCTGGTGACTGATATCTGAGGGGGGCATAAGCACCACCTTGTTGAGCATTGGGTTGGAGCACTTATGAGCCCCTCTTCTGCATCCTCCTCTCGGGGCCCCTCCACATCCATCCCAGTTCTGACCCAAGGCCCCCGATGCAGGTCTTCCTGGGCTGCAAAGTGGGCTAGGACCAGTCCCCAGGCTCTGCAGGGTTGTCTCTTAAACTCAATGTCTTTCTGGTCCTCCTGCCAAGAGTGCCCTAGGGAGAGCGCCTCACAAATTTACTGAGATGTGTCACAGCCCCTTCATCTCCAAGTCAATAAAAATAAAATTGATGGCTCACATAAAAGAGACTAGATAGCCATTCTCTCAGATGGGTCCTTCTGATCTGGCTGGGGGCATGAGCATTAAGGATAAGGCCGTTCCATCTGAACCTATTCACAGTGGGGTCTCTGGCCTTTTAGGTGGCTTGAGATGGGGCTTCTGGGCAGAGAGGACAGAGCAGAATGAAGGGACAGCATGATAAGGGCAAGTCACTGTCCCAAGAAGAGGGCCATGGGCCATGGTAGCTTCTGCCTGTTCCCAATGCTCCGGAGTGGCCGAAGCCGTCACTCAGTGATACCAACGGTGGCTGATGGCAGCATTGCTCTATTTCGCTAGGGAAAATAAATTCTCTGAAAGTTCCCTTCCTACTGCCGGCCAGGAAAAATGTACTGAGGAAAATACACTGAAGGAGCCAGTGTTTTTAGAATAAGCAAAGCCAGTCCTGTGGAGCTCATATCTCAAGCAGAAGTCAAATGTGAAGTTTGTACCCAAGGGAGAGACTGTGGTTTATCCTTATCGGGCAAAACTGCCAGCTGGTGTCTCAAGATCGGAGCCGATTCTAGTGAGTCAATGGGCTCTTATTTGGGGGAACATTTGGTTTGATCACTGTAAAAATGCTCAGTTCCTCCCCTGTTTCTTAGTTCCTTCTAATGTGATCAGAAGGAGGTTGACATGGGTGGTCTATAATCTGGAAAGATTTCCTTCCTCCTGCTTGTAATAACTATACTTCACTTTGATATTAGCCATGTGTCTAAAATTTTATGTGTAGAATGATTGGTAGGCTGGATCCCTTTTTAATGCAGGGAAGTTTGTTATGGATTGATATTGTATTGCATTGATATTGATATTGTAATCAATAATGGTAGGACACATCATAATGATAGGACATATTTATTGAGTGCCAGGGACTGCTGGGGGTGAGTATAATGGTGGGTACCACCACCTAGGTCCTTGTTCTCATGGAATTGATTTTCCACCGAAGCAGAGAATCTTTGCCACCTTTCCTTCTTTGGGAAATTAAGCCTGACTCCAGTAGTTCCTGAATCCTATCTCCGGGAAACCCAAAGTAAGGTGAACCCTACCTCTGCTTCCTCACCCCCCAGTTTGGTGGACCAGATGGGTCAGTTCCCACATTTTTAGAGGTGAGGATAACCTGAGATGATGGTAATATCAGGACGCATTGCTGCAGCTCCTTGAGCTGTGTGTTCAGGGAGCCTGAGGCCAGGGTCATGACCAGTCCCTCTCCTGTGCTCCTGTGACCTCTCCCATGGGCTGTGTAAAGCAAGCAGCCTGAGGAGCAAGGTCCACTATGGCAGGGGAGCAGGGCAGTGCCTGGGCCTGGGAGAGGCAGTGGTCAGGTCTGGGGGTCTGGTTCCATGTCACAATCCAGCAAGGACTTGGCTTTTGAGTCATCGGGGAAAATAGTGAAGTACGGGCCACAGAGAATATGGTCCTCTTGTTGCCCCACACACTTAGAAACAGTGGAGAGCTACCTACAGGTGGAGGGGTGACAGAGTGGGGGCAGTGGGGAGGTAAAAGGCATTGCCGGGGACCTTTCTGGAAGGACCTGTGACCAGCCTGCAAATAAATGCAGACCACCGATTGTGGAGAGCAGGGAGGCCACCTGGACGTCGCCCTCACATTTTCAAGGAACTGCATTTCTTCCTTACCCCCTTCATTCCTTCTTTTCTTTCTACCCCACAGCATATCGTATATAGCAGGCTCTGTTCTGCGCATTGAGGATGCACATTTCCAGCTTTCAGGGAACCCACAGGCAGGTCTTTAACCCGACATGCAAACATGTCTTATGGGAGTGCAGACAGGGCAAACTGTGAACACAGTGCTCTAAGCAGAGATGCCTCCTCGGGGCCTGGACCTACGGGGGTGCCCGAAGGCTGGAATGAGGGGAGGGCCATGCAGGCAGGGCTTCCCAGGAGGATGCAGGTGGGGTCCGTTCTGTGACCTGACAGATGGCTGAACCTGCAGTTGGAGCTGTTGTGCAAAACCAGGACCAGTCCCACCAGGAGAGGCTCCTGCAATGGGTCTGGGACATGGCCTGCGTGCTGAGAGTTTTAAAAGCTCCTCAGGTGAGTCTCATGAGCTGAGGTGAGAGCCTCTGGTCTGAGAAGAGGGCAGCTATATGTGAGCCTTGGGGAGAGACCAGCATTCTGCGGGCAATCAGCACTCGGACCAGGAGGCCAGTGGGGACCGGCAGGTGAGGGCGCTGTGCAAGGAGGAGGGGGTTACCATGAGGAGAAGAGGGTTAGGAAGAAGGTGCTGGGGGAGGTTAGGAGGAGGAGGGGCATTCGTGGTGAGGATTAGAGGAAGACAGCCAAGGGCTCTGGTGAGCCACAGCCAGACCCTGCAGATCAGTCAGGAGCCCTCAGATTGTGGTCAGGCACAGGGGTGGGGCAGCCTGTAGGGGGAGGCCTGCCCACACCCTGTCTGTTACAGGTTCCCAAGAGGTAGGCCACTGTGTGAGCGGTAGGTGCCTAGGCCTTATTCCTCTCTCAGTAAAAGCCCAGAAGAAAGGGTGGATTGGCAGGGCCTGTGGTGGTTGTATTTCTTTTTTTAAGGGATTAATATCCTTTTTAAAATTAAAAATTTTTTCCCATTTATTTATTTATTTTTCAGTTTTCCAGAATTCATTGCTTATGCACCATACCCAGTGCTCCACGCAATACATGCCCTCCATAATACCCACTGCCAGGCTTACCCAACCCCCCATTCACCCTCTCCTCCAAAACCCTCAGTTTGTTTCTCAGAGTCCACAGTCTCTCATGGTTTATCTCCCCCTCTGATTTTCCCCATCTCACTTCTCCTCTCCATCTCCCCATGTCCTCCCTGTTATTCCTTATGCTCCACAAGCAAGTGAAACCATATGATAATTGACTGTCTCTGCTTGACTTATTTCACTCAGCATAATCTCTTCCAGTCCCGTCCATGTTGATACAAAAGTTGGGTATTCATCCTTTCTGTTGGAGATGTAATATTCCATTGTAGATATGGACCATATTTTTTTAATCCATTCGTCCGTTGAAGGGCATCTTGGTTTTTTCCACAGTTTGGCCACTGTGGCCATTGCTGCTGTGAACATTGGAGTATAGGTGACCCTTCTTTTCACTGCATCTGTATCTTTGGGGTAAATACCCAGTAATACAATAGCAGGGTCATAGGGTAGCTCTATTTTTAATTACTTAAGGAATCTCCACACTGTCTTCCAAAGTGGCTGCACCAACTTGCATTCCCACCAACAGTGTAAGAGTGTTCCCCTTTCTCCACATCCTCTCCAAAACTTGTTGTTTACTGTCTTGTTGATTTTGGCCATTCTAACTGGTGTAAGGTGGTATCTCATTGTGGTTTTGATTTCAATCTCCCTGGTGGCTAGTGATGATTAACATTTTTTCATGTGTCTGTTAGCCATTTGTATGTCTTCTTTGGAGAAGTATCTGTTCATGTCTTCTGCCCATTTTTTGACGTGATTATCTGTTTTGTGTGTGTTGAGTTTGAGGGAGTTCTTTATAGATCTTGGATATCAGCCTTTTGTCTGTAGTGTCATTTGCAAATATCTTCTATTCTGTGGGTTGCCTTTTTGTTTTGTTGACTGTTTCCTTTGCTGTGTAGAAGCTTTTGATCTTAATGAGGTCCCAGAAGTTCATTTTCACTATTGTTTTCTTTGCCTTTGGAGACATATCTTGAGAAATTGTTGTGGCTGATGTTGAAGAGGTTACTGCCTATGTTCTCCTCTAGGATTTTGATACATTGTGCCTCATGTTGAGGCCTTTTATCCATTTCGAGTTTATCTTTGTATATGGTGTAAGAGAATGGTTGAGTTTCATTCTTCTACACAGAGCTGTCCAATTTTCCCAGCACCATTTATTGAAGAGACTCTCTTCTTTCCAATGTATATTTTTCCCTGCTTTGTCAAGGATTGTTTGACCATAGAGTTGAGGGTCCGTATCTGGGCTTTCTACTCTGTTTGGCTGGTCTATGTGTCTGTTTTTGTGCCAGTATCATGCTGTCTTGGTGATCACAGCTTTGAAGTAAAGCTTGAAATCAGGCAACAGGATGCCCCAGTTTTGTTTTTCTTTTTCAACATTTCCTTAGCAATTCGGGGTTTCTTCTGGTTCCATACAAATTTTAGGATTGTTTTTCCAGCTCATTGAAAAATGCTGATGGAATTTTGATTGGGATGGCATTGAAAGTATAGGTTGGTCTAGGCAATAGAGACATCTTAACAATGTATATTCTTCCTATCCATGGGCATGGAATGGTCTTCCATCTTTTTGTGTCTTTTTCAATTGTATTTCCTAATGCAAAAATTCCCAATGCTTTCTGCCACCTAGGAGCCAGAGCTCCTTGGCTCTTAGCTTCATGGAAAATGAGGCATGGTGGCTCCTCCCTTGGTATGAAGTGGTTCCCCACCCCAGAGTGAGCTGAGAGCCCCTGAGAGCTGTCCTCGGTGCTGTGGGCTAACTTCTGTGGCATTCCTTCTGGCCTCTCTGGCTTCCTCCCATAGAGAAACTTATGGTCAGTCCTCACAGTGTGAATCCTAAAGCCAGCTTACTTCATCCTTGAGGCACGGAGGGAGGAAAGGCTGCCTCTCAGCTAACACCAGATGTAGAGCTCGAGCCCAGAGATCGCAGCTCTGGGGTCTTCGCCTGGACCAGGCCGGGAAACTTTTCCAAGCTAGCTGTGTGTAGCTTTTCTCCTTTGGGCTCATCATTCATTTTCCCCAAGTGTTTGGCATTATTTGGTTTTATTGTTGCATTTAGGTCCTGGGAGATGATTACGTTCCACGAAGTAGCGTGATTGATTGACCTTTTGAAATGTCAGTGGCGGCTTCCCAGCTCTAAAGGATTTTGTGGGCTTCATTAGCCTTCGCCTCCTGGGCCATGTGAGCAAACCTCCCCTGTGACAGGCAAGGCGCCTGTGAGGGGGAACTTCCAGGAGGCCAGGGAGCGTGGCAGCTGCTCACAGGTAGGATACTGGTGGATCTGGGGCCCCAGGTCACCCCTGTCATTGAAACAAACCAGTATTGGGTTAGGAAACAGTAGAGTGGTTGGCAAATTGCCCAGGTCCGAGGCCAGATGGATGCCGATTTAGTCCCGACATCCCTCTTTCCCTGAAGAGGGAAGTACATCTAAGCTTTGGGATGGTCATGGAGGCTTAGCTCCTGTTAGAAGGAACAACAGTGTGGGGTTTATGAGCTAATGATGATGCCGTTCGAGGCTGTGCCTTTCCCTGTCACCCACTCCCAAGGCTACCCTGCATTTTCTCACCTGGGTGAGGGACTTGGAGAGCTAGGGTGGGCTGTGGCCTCCCAGGGGCTTGAGGGGAACATGATGGTTGCCAGAGGATCAGGGGTTTTTGTTCTTTGGTTGGGAGCCTCTCTGCATCATTTAAAGGTTACTCCTCCATGTCCTCCTTCCCCCCGAGCAGCACGGCATGGTTTCCAAATTTGAGGGCTGTGTACCCCAAGAGGGAGGGACAGGATTGGATCATCCTATTCCTGCTGTGTTGGTGACAGGTGGAAGGACCAGGCCAAAGGGAATTGGCTGGAAGTACGTGCTCAGGAGTATTTATGTATGTATGGGTCTGTAACTCAAACAGCGAGGGTTGGTGATATCTTCTAGCCATCAGAAAGCTCTGTTAGGGGACATTTGTGAAATTTCCCAGTACAAAAGATGGTTGTGATTCTCCATGATGACTGAAAGCCTTAGGAGAGTCTTAAATGTTTTCAGATTCATCAGTTAGTTGGTGGTCTATGCTATTCTATTCCTTAAAAAATTGGCAAGTCTAGTGTGGCAACTCTGGCAACTTTCTGTTAACCAACATTGTTAACAAGAACACTCTTTTCCTGACCATGTTCCATGTTATCAACCTGCCATTACTGATTATAATGATACCCAAGTCATCATAAGCATAATGATAGAGAGCATTTCTTGAATGCTCATTGTGAACCAGGCCCTGTGTGCTAAATACTTTGTATGTATTTTCTTTAATCACCCCAGCAGTCCTACCAAGTAGATATTGTCATTCCTATTTAGCAGATAGGATTCGGAGAGGCTAAATACCCCATCCCAGATCACACAGTGAGGGTGACTCCAAATTCCGTGCTCTTAACTGTTAGACACCCTGCCTTCCTATTACAAAGTTCCTGGAAACCTACTGTGCTGGCAGACTTTGTGATCAAAGGGGGCTCAGGCCCTGCCTTCAGGTCACATGGGAAATGGGAACAAACAGACGAGAAAGGAAGCGCAGACAATGCGCTTGAGGTTCCTTGCCATGTGGATGATACAAATAGCTGCGAAGTGCTAACTATACCTAGTGTGTGTGTGCACATGCATGTGTGTGCGTGGCATGTGTGACCAGGGAGGTTTCTGAAACAGGGGAACCATGGTCTGGACCCTGAAAAATGCAAGGCAGATTAAGTCATGACGTGAGTGAGGGCCCTGGCAGGGTTCCGGGGACTGATAACAGGTTCAGGGAAGACAGAAGATGTTGCTCAGACAGTTGTTGGGTTCTGTGGCTGTCCCCATCACATAGCCAGCAGGATCCCTGCAGGATCAGAGGAATGCACAAGGGGAGCTTGGATGCTGTGAGAGGTACTGGTGGTCCAACTGAGGCTGCTCCAGAAGCAGGAGAAGAGTGGGCCCAGCACAGAATCCTGGCGGTGGCCTGGGCTGGTAGGAGACAGGGTCCCTGTTGGGGAAGGAGGTATGTGGAGCCTGTAGGCAGCCTCTCTGTCATTCCTACAAACACAGCTGGAGTTCATGTATGACACACACATTCCACTCTCCTTCACATCACACCTCAGGCCTCTCGTGCTGTAGCAAACGCCTGTGCAGTTTAGCCCCATAGAATGACTGCAATGCCACCCGAAGTTCTAACTCCCAGGCGGTGAATAGGTGCCTTTTTGTCTTCCCGGATCACAGATAAACTCTCATTCTGTGTGCCTCCCATCTCAGGATAGCAGTGGCTATGCCATTCAGATTCAGCGTGCCATCTGTCTGACCCTGTGCCTGGCCTGGGATGACTGTGGGTTTGGTGACAGTGTGGGACCATGCCAGGCTGGGGTGCTTCGTGGAGGAAGGGCATCCCAAGCTGCTATGAACTTGGGTCCAGAGATGCCCCTGACTGTATCTGTATGCTTCTTGCTATGCATCATGGGCACCCTTGTTCCTGTGGCCCTTTGGGTGGGGACCCAGGGTTCAGGACTGACATTCTGCATCCCTTGTCCTGCCTTGACTTGTAGGGAGCTGCGGGAGTCATGACATTGGTCTCCTGGTTCCCTGCTTACCTGCTCTAGATCTGTCACTAGGGTTGTGCTCACAGGATCTCAGAATTGCCAGATGACGCTGTTGGTTAAATCAATTTCAGCACGGTTTGCCAAAAAATCAAATGCAAAAATGTATGAATGAATGGATGAATGAATGAACACCTTCCAACAAGTTAGTTATGGGACTGAATTCCCCTGTTTGCCCCTTCCTCATGCAGAGCGAGCTATTTCCTGAGCTCTCCTCAGAGTTCCACTCATGAGCCTCCTCTGTGCGCTTTGACTGGTTTCACCACACTCAGGCAGGGCGGCCCATGTCAGTCCAGGCTTGTTGCTCTTTTCCACCCCACCGACCAGGGATGGCAGACCCTTCAGCTCCGACCTATCACCTGCTTCCCCCCTCTGGCATGGTGTGCCTGCAAGGGGTCTGGAGAGGCAGAGAGGCCTCTTCCTCAGCTCATCGAGGGCTCTGCTCTGGTGGTGGTGGTGGTGGAGAGTCTCTGCTGTGCCCCCCTCCACACTTGCAGTCCCTCACACCTGCCATAGTCCAGCCCCACATCTATGTCATAGTAACTGTCTGCGGGTATGTTTCAAACACAGTGATCTGCCTTGATCCTTTGTTCCTAAATTGTCTTCCAGTGGAAGAACCAGGAGCCTGAATTGAGTCAGGAGAAAGTCTTATCCTTCTGCTGGGTATGTGTGTTAAGAAGCAGGGGCTCTGCTGGGCCCTAGGTAGCTTCCCTTGCCCTGCTCTGCATCCCTTCCTTTCCAGGGCTGCTTCCTCAGGAAGTCCACCAGGCTTCCACGCCTGTGCTCTCAGTGGCTTCCTGGTCTCCTCTTCCTGCCCTGATCCTGCAGAGTCTCCCTCTCATTTCCCAGACCATCAGGCTGTGTTTGAGGGTTTCCTCTGGGGCCAGGATATCTTTCATGTAGGGTTTCATCTCCTCTCTGGAGGTTTCTCCAGACCTAGAAGCTTCATCCAGCCTGGTGGTCCCAGTCTTTGGCCAGGACAGACCATGGTCATTTGCGCTCCTTATCAAAGAGAAGTCTCCGGTGAGGAACGGTCAGCAGAGCCTGCTCAATGATGGTAAATGGAAGGGTGTGTGGTTGGCGGGGATGGTCCTGGCTGTAGAATCCTGGCTCTTTTCTAAGTGCCAATCCTGGATAGAGGGACAGAGCCCTGGAAAGCCACAGCTGAGCCAGATCACAGCTTTCGTAAATCCCTTTTACTCCCTGGCACCTCAAAGTTGATGTCTAGGCGGGAGCCCCTTTATAATGATCTAATTGGAATGGTAACGGATGGAACATTCTGCCACAGCTACCAGCAAGATTGGAATTTGAGGAGATGCAGAGACAAATTACCTCTGAATTTTCTTTCAGCCATAAAAGCTTTTACTGTATAGTAATTTTCCATTTCTGCTGCAGGCATATTTGCATATTGCTTAACAATTTATCTCCCGTCATTTGTCAGATATTATCCATCTCCTGTTAATAAGCTAAGACAGGTTGTGTTAAGGCTGGAGGCCGCCTGTGCTCACCCTCAGTTTGGCTCTCCTACCCATGGGGCCGCTCTGCTGCAGGTGCAGGCAGGCGTCCCTGGGCTGCAGCTTGGCCCCGTGTCCGCACTCTGTCAGCAGCCCCTTCCTGGGCTGCAGCTTGGCCCCGTGTCCGCACTCTGTCAGCAGCCCCTTCCGCTCCTGTTTCCGCTTATACAGAGGGTGGAGCCATGGCATGTCGGCTCTCTGTTCGTGGCCTTCAGAGGAAGCTCTGGGAGCCCAGCTCTGCTCGAGTGGGAGCCAAGCTCTAGAGGCTCCTTGTGGCCCTGGCTCCCACTCTCTCAGATTTTTACCTAACTCCATTTTCCTGCTTTGAGAACAAGGGTTCTAGCATGGGGTTCATTATCCATTAAAAAAAATTAGTAAATGAAAGCACTAGTACCCTTTCTTCCACACTAAAATTTCCGTGGAACCCCAGTACATAGAATAGGCAACTGGTAAGCTGTGTTGGGGGATAAATGGAGAATGAGGTCCTATATTCTGGCATATTTCTATGGAAATAGAAAGGCCCTCTTGCTTCCCCACACACACAGGCCCCTGGGGGAATCTCCTGGCCTCGTGGGGCCCCATGGAACATAGGGAGAAGGTGCGTGGTAGAATGTTGTCGGGGCTGCCTTCTGCCCTGATGCTCTGAGGCTCCTATGCTATCAGCACATGTGCTCTGAACCTGCTGCTGGTGTGCCTCTGTGCTTAGGCTGGACCGTGATTTCATTTTCCAGCTCTCACACTTAAGACACTAGGACCCCAGGGGTCCCAGTTGATTGCGTGTCTGACTCTTGATACTGGCTCAGGTCATGATCTCAGGGTTGTGGGATCGAGCCCCATGTTGAGTGGAGGAACCTCTTGGGATTTTCTTTCTCCCTCTCCCAGTGCTCCTACCCACCCCTAAAGAAAAAAAAAAGGGATTCTGGGACTCCACTCCCTCTGAGCCCAGAGTTGGTAGTAGTAGGTTCAGCTGGCCATTGGTGGATAGATTTTGAGAGGGAAGAAGAATGGTTTAATGCTAAACCTGTGATTAGATTTGCATAATTTAATTGAAACAGAATTAAAGGGTCAGGTGTTTACACAATGATGCCTAACATCAGATTGCAGTGATGTGTGTTCTGTACTAAAATGGACTCCATGTGGCTGGCTCTTTCCTAGAATCTCTGCGAGAGCCAGAGAACAGTCTCTGGGAGAGATGGTTTGGGGGGATGCCTGTCAAGGGGAGGAGGGGTACTAATGACAGTGGGAGAGTTTATTGAGCATTTCCCAGATGTCAGGCCACATGCTAAGCAGTTTACATACATGTCTTATTGAATCCTCACAGTGTCTGTGACATAGGTACTTTGATGCTCCCCTTTCACAGATAAGGAAACTGAGGCTCAGGGTAGTTCAACTAGTAAGAGATGGGGGCAGCCCTTGAACCCAGGCAGCAATGCCCTAGCATCTGTGCTCCTAGCTGTTGTCTGTGGAAGCGAGTAGGATGAGCTCAGGCATTCTGTTGGGGAAAACATACGGATATGTTTCACTGTGTGCCCTTCGTGACCAACCCCATGTGTTTGGTGTTTCTGCTATCAGTCCTAGTTACATGTGTGATCCCTGCTGTTATTTTGGTCTGAAAACGAAATGTCAAAATGTGTTTATCAGAGATGTGTGCAGGGGCACTGATGGTGGGTAATGAAAACTAATAGCTTCCTGTGTCCTGCTGAGTTCGTCCTCTGTTGTGCGGGCTGTGCTCCCCGGTGAGGCAAGCGCCACGGGGAGCTTGGGACTGCCCTTTGTAATGGTGTGTGTTTCCCTGACCAGGCTGTCACTGGCTTTCCCATTCAGCTTGGAATGTCCTCCCTAAAGCCAAGCCTTGACAGTTGTCATAAGCATGATGGAGACTTGGACCTTTTTCACCCACACGAAATGTGCCTTAGGATCAGTCTGAACTGTCAAGAGAGGCCTATCCTCCTCATGGTGGCCTTTTTGTCATTCTGACACCATGTCAGGAAGAGAGTCTGAAGCCTGACAAATTTCCGAATGAGTGCTGAGAATGCTTCTTCCGCATGTACCCTGGGAGCCTTCACACACACCCTCACTTGGATCCTTACAAAGCCCAGCCATGTAGGTCATGCCACATCTACTGTGCAGATGAGAAAACTGAGGTCCTGAGAGGTGAAGTGCCTTAAAAGAGGTCACGTGGTCACAGTGATAGCAGCTGGTGAGGGGAATGGGCAGCCTGGGTTTGCCTCTTGGGAGCCGTGACCACAATGGACGTGGGTCTGCACTTCATGCTGGGACAGAATTACCCATCTGTGTCTTTTGCATGGGCAGAGTGCACATTCCCTTGACCACATTAGGGATACTGGATTTGGCCCTTGCCTGATCGGCGACCAGGATATGAGCAGAAGCTTTCAAGGAGCTCCTTTGGTTTGGCTTGCTCTCTTGTGCTGCTGGATCTGTTCTTTGGAAAGGTCTCTGGTTGGGATGCTGATCCTTTGGCTGAGTCCCAGAATGAAGACCCATGGGCAGGGCTGAATCTGACGAGCATTCTGGAGTCCCACCTGGTGCAGCCAAGTCTGGACTAAATGAACCAAATCGTAGCCAACCTGCAGACCGGAAACACCAATCTTGATGCTCTAAGGCTCTGAGCTTTTTGAAGTGATTTGCTGTGCATCAGGAGTGACCTGCACAGTGTCCTTGGGCAAGATAACCGACTCTTTGGTGCCTCCATTTCTTTGTGAAGCAAATAGAAGCAGTAATACTGTTTAGAACAGAAGCCCAGGAACACTACGCCTTGCAGGGTAGTGGAGAGGATTAGACAAAAGAAGCACAATTTCTGATGTTGGATAGTCACTTAGCCTTGTTTTCTGCAGAGGCTAAGTTCTCCTCAGGGTGGTTTTTGATGCTAACACTCTTGGTAGCAGAGTGGGGGGATTCCCAGACTTTTGGGTAGAGGCTGATTCCTACAGATTTTGGTCCTCCTCAGCCCCCCAGAGAGTCTGGTTTGCTGAAGCAAATGGAATCTAGCATGGGAGTCTTCTGGCCTTGCCTGGGACTCTGGTTAGCTTGAGTGACATCATGTTGAATCCAATTCCTTTCCTCTTAGTTTCCCTTAGAGAGGGAAAGCCTGGTCCAGGGGCTGGGCTCTGGGAGCCTGATCCCAGGAGGTCCCAGATCTCCAGGACACCACTGGCTACCTTTTCTCCTGGCTGCATTGAGATTCTTTCCTGCAAGGCATTGACCTTGTTGCCATCACCCTGGGAGGAAGAGGTCAGAGCTGTTGATGCCATGGCCACGGGAGTGAGTCTCTCCCTCTGAAGAGAAGGCAGAGCTCTGTGCCTGCACACTATGGATTTGTCTCCTTTGAGGGAGACCCACTAGATCTCACAGAAACACTGCCTGGCCTCCCTAGGCCTCAGTCTACCTTGTAGGCATTGGTCCCTCCAGCCAAGGAAGGAACTTTGGGCAACTCCTTGAGTAGGTCTAGAGCTCGGAGTTCTCCAGGTTCTCTCAAGACAGACCTGGGACCTTGTGTCCTTTCTAATAGTGAAACGACCTCTCCCATACTGAGCTGTCTCTGCAGGTGTGTGCCACACGGGCTTGTGACAGTCACGGCCCCTCCATCATGTAGTACTATTTTTGCAGAAGAGGGAGAGGAGGCTAAGAGAAGGAATGTGCCTTGCCCAGGGTCACCTGAATGATACATGGTAGAGCTGAGATTTGGACCAAAGTTTGTGACTTTACGCTCTGCTCTTCCTTGCCACAGTGATTGTCTCTGTGTGTGTCTGTCTTTCTTTCCTCAGAACATGTTAGACAGGGTCCGGCCCTTCAGAATGGAGGCACTCTGCTGTCTCTGGAAGTTTCTGACTTTTGGAACAGTGCCCCTTTCATTCCCTTGGGGTTCTCCTTAACATTGCCCGAGTACTTTCTGGACACAGGGTGTAAGTTATAGTAAAGGTGTTAAGTGATTTCTTCTCCTCTGTGGCTTTAACTATGACAGTCTGTCTGGGCTCACATACTGCTCCCCCTGTTGAGTTTCTTCCATGGAACCGTGCACGAGTAGGTGCTTGGTAAGTCCCCATTAAGTTGATGGGAAACAAAAGTGACTGCCTTAAAGAAAGTGATGGACCCCCAACTGTTTGGCTAAAGGGAAAGGCTCAGACTTGTCCTTTTTTGAAAACTTCTCTTCCCCTGGTGACAGGGACAGATGCTAGGAGAGTGTGATGAGATACTCAATCTCAAGCAGCGCAGGAGCGGGTGAGAATCTCAGCTTGTCTGGGCGTCTCAGGGACTTTGCAAGGCTATGCTTGTGGGTGGCCTCCCTGTGGTCAGGAGCATGGTGACCACCCTGGGGCCACAGGCAGCCAGTTCTCCCTTCATCGTGTATCTGAGGGCCCGCAGTGTGAGTGCCGTGGAGAGGAGTGTTGTGTCGTGCCGGAGGGGTTCTGTTTCACTTTGAGTTTAGAGATTCAGCCTCTTGAAAAGAAAGAGAATCTGACAAGTGGGGCTTCAGTTTTCACTCCTCATTAGCTGTTGATATGCCTTGGGTTTTCTTAATAAATTCACTGAACAGAGGAGGGGAGTGGAGACTGTCTTCTCTGCAGCATCGAGGGTGACTGTTAGTCTTCTGGGGGAGAGACACCACTGTGGTCCAGGGCAGGTGCAAGGCAGTGAGCTGTGTGCTGTGGCTGGCTGGGGGAGCTGCTCTGGGGAGGAGAGGCTTAACGGGGCAGGCTGGGCTCCCCGAGTCCCTCCTCATGGTGGTGGTTGGGAAGAACAGAGTTCTCATGTGTGGTCCCTCCTGGCCCTTGGCCCGCCAGAGACATGGGCTCAGTATGACAGGGAGCACATTCGATGCTTGTGTAAAGCCTTTGCTACTCACTGGCAGGGACGGAGAGGAGTGCCGCACAAAAGATGTGCCCACAGTTGCCATGGCAGTTGCTGAGCCGCCCTCGCTGCCCTCTCCTAATCCCTCCTAATTGTCCTGTGTTGGGAGTTCTGCAGCTGATGTGCCCTGCTCTCCAGCCCCAGGACTGCACCCTTAGGTGTCGAAGCCCTTTGTCACAGCAGACCTTCTGAGGCAAGCTTGAGGATAAATTAGGCTTCTGGGGCCCCAAGCTGTGACTCAGAAAGGACTGCCTGTCAGCACATGCATGCAATTGCACACACACATACACACATGCACACACACACTCACGCACCTAGTGTGGAAACAGCTGTGGAGGTACTTGTCTCCAGGGGGGCTGCCCAGCTGGGGTATCCTCCTCCTCCCCCTATGTGTTCCTTCTTGCCTCTCCCAGATGAATTAGAGCCATGTGAGGAACCTGTCCATCTGCCCATCCGTTGGCCCTTCCCTGTGTACACAGACACTCAAGACGTAGTTTTGCTCACCAAATACATTCTGGAGCTGGTCATGTGGCAGGCAAATATACAAGACAGCAGTGGTACCTGTGGACTTCCTCACAGAGTAGCCGAACATGGGGAACTCAGATGAGCAGCCCAGCATGCTGAAAGGTGAGGGCGCACCAGGAGCTGTGGGGTCTAGAGGAGAGGGGTGCCTGCAGGAGATGGGGAGAGGCAAGGGTTCTAGGAGAGGGGCAGGACAGCTCTGGCGTTGGGAGGCTGGGCCTCTTCATGGGCCTGTGAAGGGGCCAGTGGGCAAGCAGACCCCCCGAAAGACAGTCGCTAGGACGGCAGCAGACCCATAAGGCACAGCTCAGAGCTGAACCCCAGTCCTGTCCTCAGAGGCCCCAGACAGCATCAGGACACCCGAAGACCAAAGATGCGCCCTCCCCTACAGCTACCTCACAGCATTTGTGTGCACGAAGATTAGCTTAGATAATACAGACAAAACTCAGGCCACAGACTCTGTCACAGTATTTCGGTGAAGGTGGAGTTTGGGCTGAGGCTTTATCTCCAAGGGGAAAAGATGGGAAACAGGGACTTGGGGTCAGATCATGATATTGCCATCCAAAGCAAGCACGGGACTGCAGGTTTTATTCTGTAGAAAGGACAAAATCTCCCAAGGCCAACGTCCGTGGAGGCCACACACAGGCTTGACTTTCACATTGCCCTTCCCATGCTCTCTGCTCACTCCTGGTTTGGTGGGAGGGGATGTCTGCAGTCTTGGCTGTCCTGGCTCTACCCCGGTCCTGAGCGGTGCTTGCAGCTCCTGCCCATGACTGGGACACAGGGTGGTGTGGCTGGGGTGGGTGCTGGACCTGAGTGTCAGGTGTGGTGGCGCTCGGCACCCTTCGTACTGTGGCCACAGCCCTGTACATGCTGATGTCAGCCTGGGGACTCTACCTCTGGGCTCCTTGATCTCATGGGGGAGGACCACTTGGATGGGAGCTAGGTTTGCATACAAATCCCTTGAAAAAAATGATGACTTAAGGCGAATACAGGTTCTACCTGCTGTAATATCTGGGAAGCCCACCTTCCCCGCCCCCGACATGTGGACAGCAGGGGCGATGCCTCCCTGTGCTTTGAACTTGCAGTTCAAGGTGAGGGTGCTGGCTGTGGTTCCAGGTGCCCAAACCTGCTAGGCGCTGTGGTGAAAATGGTCTGGAAACCAGAGGGAAGATAAAAACCTGCTGGCGAAGCTCCATTGCCGGTTAGTGCTCAGAAGCTGGTAGCTCTGACGACACGGAAGGTGGTCCTCATGAAGAATCCTTAGGGGGCTGACTGAAGAGGGAGGGGGTTGGTCAAGTGCAGGTCCAGTGCAGTGTCCCGGCTGGGGTTCCATGTTTCCTCCCCACTGCTGATGGCAGGCACCTGGGCATCCTAGCCGTCACCTGATGCCAGAGTACAGATGGCTTAAGACGAGACAAATGGTAACAGAGGCTGGAAGAGAATTGGGGCAGGGAGCAAGTGGGGTGCCCTGTGTGCCTCCTGTTTCCAGGGCTCATGTCTGTATGTTTGTGGGAGAACACAGGTTTGCACCTGTCGCCCCGTTGACTGTCAGCTCTCAGAGGGCGGGAGCCAGAGGGTTGCTTGGCTCTCTCCTGTGCCCCTGGCACTGATGGACATGCTTGGTCCACAGCATTTGCCGAATTAATGTCTTGGGCATGAATGTGGAGTCAGGGGAGGAGACCAGGGAATTTCCATGAGGTGGGGTGGGGGTGCAGGAGAAATTACAGGTCATGGAGGCACAGGCAGCCTTAGGTTCTAAGGTGTATCTGGACATTTGTGGCACTCACAGATGAGACTCACCGTGGGCCTAGAGGACAATGTGACACAGATGGGACACCCTTTGGAGGGCAGGTTCCACATTTCCTTTCCATACACTCCCTTACCCTAGGTACACAGAACAGCAGGCGATGGTTTTCATGGCTTTGCAAAGGGTTGCAGGGGGCTCAGATCGGGGATTTGGGATCTTCAGGCTTCAGGCTTCATGCACAGCTATAGTAGGGCTCATGATGTCTGGCCCATGGAGCCTTTATTTACTGCATGGTGGCCATCATGGCCCTTGGGATGACAAAGCCGGGGCAACCAAGGTCATCAGTTAATTTATCAATAAAACATGGCTGCTAACATTAACCCCTGCTGATTCCCCTCAAACTACCAAACCAGAATTCCCTTCTTCCCCTGGGTAGAAACAGATGCAATTTTCCTCAGGAGACGCGTAAGGTATTGTAATTTGGGAGGACACAACCATTTTTTTTTTATAATTGTATAATTTGTATATAATTCCTTTTAATAAACTGTGATGATTATAGTTTTGTTCTCATAAAAGGCTCCCTAATCTTCTAGTTATAAAAGGATGTTTTTGGGACTCCAGAACAGTCCCTCTTTAAAAGTTTTTATTTTAATATTTGCATTTTTTAAAAATAAGTGTCAAGCTCACTAGCATATGCTTTCCAGTGGGTGCAGATCTTCTTGGGAAAAAGGAGATGGTGCTCTTTAGTCTCCAGCCCCATTACCCAGGAGGATGGACCAAGAATGAGAGAACTGTCACAAAATTGGAAATCTTTCCAGATCTGCCAGAAATGCTATCACCTGAAACAAAGTACACACAAAGTGGCTGACTTTGTTCCATATCCATTAGGCACCTACTGTGTGCCAGGCTCTGTTATAGCTGTGGTGTGAGGTGCACAGTGAAAAAAAAAGCAGTTGGTGGTGGGCCTGACCTAATCAGGAAGGCCAGAGAAGGTGCTTGAGGAAGTGATATGTGAGCTGAGCTATGAAAAATGAGTAGGAGTTAACCGAATGAAGGGTCATGGAAGCCTCTCAAGTTTGGCAAGCAGCATGTGGTGGGAGGGAGTCTGACCTGTTCTCTTCTCACACTCTATGAGATACCAGTTCTTCCCCTCTCTCCTGTGCCCAGAGCAGCAGAGATCTCCTGTTGAAGCCCATGGAGCTTGTGCCACTGCTGGAGAGATCAGAGCCCCCATTTAGCCTCTCACATCAGTATCTTCCCAAAGGGCCTCTTTCTGTTCAACTTCCCTGCTTTTTGTGCAGCTGTGGCTCTGGGGGGCCACATCAGGCTATTGCTCTGTAAGCCTGGGCCACCATTTCTTACTATGGTGGCTATGGTCACCTTGGATTTGATATCCGCCTCCTCATGGTCCTGTGCAGCCCAAGGGATCTTCTTGCAGGGCAGCCCTGGTCACATCACAGACCTGTTCAAATCTCACAAGGGCCTCGTGCCACCGCTAGATGGAATCCTGCCAGCCTGGGAGCTTCCAAGTCCCGGGGCTTCTGCTTCACACACTCCACATACCCAACTGTCTCCAGCTGGAAGATGTGTCAGCTCTCCCTCTCCTCCTTGCACGTGCCATATACTGTCCCTGGAACAGCCTCCCCCGCTGTGACCCCAGCCACCTGGCAAACTCCTTCCCATCCTTCCCATCCTAGCTTCAAGTCATCTGTCCCTAGAGACTTCCATGATCACCACTGTAGCCCCTCACCAGCTCCTTACTCTGGTTCTCCATTGCGCATTGCTGTAGATGACAGTTTAGCATTGGCTTTTCCCTTCTGGACTTTGACTTCTGTAAGACTAAGCAGATGTCTTGTCTTACTCACAGTATGGTCTGTCTTCAGTGTCCACATAGTGCCTGCCATGCAGTAGACACTTAGGAAATGAGGTTGTGGTAGACTTACAGCTCAGGGTGGTTGTGTCCTTCCTCCTCCCCCTCCCTGGGACGTACACGCCAGCCCCTCATCCCTACACAGGCTGTGACTTCCTGTTGGTACCAACCACGGAGCCTCTCTTATGCACCATTTCTTTTGCTTGGGGAGTGAGTTGGTCTGTGGGACAGATGGCCCTCCATGCATTGACTGCAGCCCTGAGAGTTTAGCCACACGGGGATGGATGTAAGCAAGTTTCAGTAGCAGACTTGGACCTACAGGGAGGTCACTGGTGGCTCAGCCTCGAATCCCCTCTGGGACAGAGGTGAGGGATTCAGAAATAAGGGGGTCCATTCCCCCAGGTTCTCTGCTCTGGCCATCTTAGAAGTTAGATGTGAGTCAGAGCCCCTTCCCCAGTCACAGCTGACTCCCGGCAGGACAAGGCCAGCTGGACGGGCCATTCATCTGGTGGGGGTCTGGCCGGAGTATTGCCAGCAGTGCAGACCCCTGGGAGACACATCAGAGACACAGTGTTTCTGGAGGCTGCAATGGAATATATAGCTGGCAATTATGTATTTCTGATCCATTAAAGAATGCTTTGGCATAGGAAATACAGATTAGGAAAGAAATTGTAATATAATCAAATTGCATTTTTATGGAAAGTACTACATTTTTCTCTAAATAAAATTCAGTAACAAAATTTTATTTGCTTCCCCCAAAAATGCCTTTCCAAATTGATTTTTCAGAAAAAAATGTGGAAAAACAACACAGTTAAGGGGAAGAAGGGTCTAGATGAGAGGCATCTGAGCTAAGCATGGCATGGTTATGATGGGTGAGCTCAGGGTGGGTAGGGCTCAGAGCTTACCTGGCACTTCTGGCCACTTAGCTCATCTCTCACAGAGCTCCCTGGAAGATGGCATAAATCCTGAGCTGCCCCTGCTGGGGTGGAGGGAACGTGACAGCAAAGGATGGCGTGTTCTTTCTGAGTCATCCCATAGTAATGGAGCAGCACGCAGGTGTTCAGAGGAAAATTATTAGAAGAAACAGCTATGAGGGTTAGAGTTTGGAAATTGCTGGAGAAGACGATGTGCAAATTACCATCTCTGTGGGCAAAGGTTTGCA
The DNA here is from genome assembly GCF_022355385.1 of Mustela nigripes. Classification (NCBI taxonomy): domain Eukaryota; kingdom Metazoa; phylum Chordata; class Mammalia; order Carnivora; family Mustelidae; genus Mustela; species Mustela nigripes. The sequence goes on along the minus strand of NC_081568.1, from coordinate 71,385,323 downwards.
AAAAGGATTTGAAGCTGTCCGTGCGTAGCCTTGAAACATTCATATGGAAAGTCAGAAATTCCGTTTGTCTTGCTATTGTTTGCCTTGTAACTTTATATTTGGAAACATCTGGATCATCATTAAATTTATCATTCCCCCAGATGCTTTATATTCCCTACGTGTGGCCAGCTGTATGCACACAAGTGGGAATTGAAAATGATTTATTCTTTTTCTAATAACTATAATCAACTACCAGGTTTTCAGTAGCTGTCATCAACCATCGGGTAGTTATTGATCTCCTAGGCTAGGCTTATGCACGGTAAGAGAGACATATGTCATGATCCTTCTTCTCTTAAGGCAAGTGACATCTTATTTGAAAGGCAAAATCAGTCAACATGGCATAATTCACATTTGGTCCTTGCTGTTGTCCTAACTGTGGGGTCCTTTCTGGGCATATGATAGGAACCAGGGAAGCCTGGTTTTTTGAAGGAGGAGGACTGGCCTTATGAATAGAATTTGGGATAACGAAGGGGAAGAGGGGTCCGTTTGTGTTAGGGGAAGAAGCTGGGCCCACTCACAGCAGGGCCCAGATAGGAAGGGGAGAATGAATGAGTAGGGCCGGTAGGGCAGGAGATTCCTGGCCGCGCTATGGTTGTGGTTGAATTTGGGAGAATAAGGGATGGGGTGAGGCCAGGTTGAACAGGGACCTGAATCCCTAAAGAAAAACATCTTCCTTTTCTTCAGGGGTCTGTGGTTCCCAGCGAGTGGCTCGGAGCTTATGCTGGGCCCGGGGGAGGGAGGTCCTTCCATCCTTAATCACAGCACGGTCTGCCGACAGAATAAATAAGTTTTCACACATGTTCTCACACCTGTACTTGAATCCATGGAGACTGTTGTGAAAAGGATGTAATTTTATTGAAAAGATTCATGAAATTGGACTAGCTGTTTGGCACTCTGACTTGTCTTAAGCAATGTTTTCCAAACATAGATAATTACTTTCAAGCTGAGGAGGCTGTGTTGTCTCAAGGTAGGGCACTATTGTTTCGGGTGGAGTTAGCATGGAGAGTGTTTGGGGCAGTCCAAGAGGGGCTCTAAGGTGCTGTGGTGCTGGAGCTGGGCCCGGGGCAGATGGGAGAGGTGGGAGAGAGAAGACTGGCTGGCCACTCAGGAGACAGCGGCGTAAGAGGGACTAGAAAGGAGGTTGAAGAGCAGGGAAGACCCAAAGGACCATGGGGAGGGGCAGCTGACAGGGTCGTTGGCTCCTGTGCTCTGCTCAGGGGAACAAGCAAGGATGGCAGCACCCCTTCTCTTTCTGGGCGGCGCCTTCCTCCAGCTGGCACTCCTGTCACCCATGCCAGGAGCCGAAGGACTGAGCCATGCAACGGGCAAATAGGACTTTTCCTCCCAGGTTATCCCATTGGATTTCCCCTTTATCCACTTCGTGCATCTCAGCACAGTGTTGGGGGCCCGGCTTGGGGTTCCTGAGGCCCCTTGGGGGACAACACAGAAAATCAAGGGAAGTGATCTGCCAAGCAGTTTTCTGCGCTGCAGACCGTCAGACCTGGGACCCTGTCATAGTTCTGATCAAAGTCCCATGTTTACTGAGAAAGTCAGAGTAATTGAAGTTTGTAAAAATGAGTACCAAGTCAGACCTATTTATTTATTTAACCTTGAAGGTTAAATCTAGTTGTCTGACTTTTGTATGTGCTCTGTCAACAGAATCTTTGTTCTGTCCTCAGAATGGCAGAGATGAGAAAAGTGAACAACCAGTGTTGGGAGGTGAATTCATAAAGCATTTTGAAGTCAATGACAAAGCACAGAATCTTTTTCTTTACCTTTTCCTTTTTTTTTTTTTTGTTTTTGTTTTTGTTGTTGTTTTGTTTTGTTTTCTGGAGAGAGCTAGTTGTCTCCCAACACCCATTCTCCTTATTTCTGGAACCATTGGTTTTCAGCTTGGGCCCATGGCTCCTTTTCCCAGGCTTCATGCCCACTCTCTTTGGCCATTTACTAAGTGCTGGCACCTGCAGGTGAGGACAGTGATGTCACTGGCTTCCTTGATGTGACCTTAAACCATGTGTCTTCTCTTTCCTCCTTTTCTCCTTCCCATTTTGTCTGTAATGCAGGCATGGTCGTTGAGCCACCCAGGGCCAGGGATGCAGTCACATAGAAGGGGTTGGGCTCCCAGCACTGTGAAGCTACCATGCCAGCCTGGGCTGATTAGGTCCAAATTGTTGTTCAAGAGAAAAATAGATGTCTCCCTTACTTATGCTACTGCTATTTTGGGTCTCTGTTCACAAAAACTACAACTAGAGCCTCATTTATAATTCTTTCATTTGAAAGTGGAATGTGTACAGCTGGAGAGGAAGGAATGTGTATCAACAAACCACCTTAAGGTTTTGGCAGCTCAAAAATGTTTGGATTTTCTATCTGGGGGCATTCCTTCAGGAGAAGGAGGAGTGAAAGGCTTTCTGAAGACCTGTGAGTTTGCAGTGGGTTTTGGAAACTCACGATCCTGGCAAGCACGCCTTGGAGGTTTGCTAATTTCATTCCCCCTATCTCCCTCTGATGACCACTTCCCTGGCTTATTGTCTCTTGCCGGATTGAAATGTAAACTCCAAGACCATAGGGCTTTTTGCTTATGGCTTATCTCCCCACTACAGAGAACACCTTGCAAATAATAGATGCTCAATAAATGTTGACTAAATCAGTGTACATCGAAGTCAGACTTTCTCTCCCAGCCTCTGGGCTCATGGGTGTCTTCATCTGGTCTGGTCTGTGCCTCACTTTTCTTCCTCTTGCTGCCATGTAGATCTTACCAGCGGTCCAGCTCTTATCCCAGTCTGTCATCGGCTCCCTGCAGGATAGAAGCTATGCTCCTTGAATTGTGATCCATGGATTGTAGATCCTCCTATGTGTTTCCCGGGGCCCCGGGCTCCATCTCCACGACAGCTCCCAGGCCACGGCACCATTTCCTCCATCCTATGCCTATGTGGGGCTGGCCGCTCCTTGTGGTGCTGGCACAACATCTTATCCTCCCAGACTCGGCCTCTTGTTACCCACCACTGTCCTGCAGAGCCAGCCCGCCCTCCCTTGCTGCCCCATAACACACTCACATTTCTACTGCCAAATTTTCTTCCAGCGAAGTCACTTCTCTGGACTCTGCCCATCTGTCACCACGGCTGCCTGAGAACAGAGCCCCGGTTACATCCTCCTTAATTCCTGACCTCTGGGTCAGAGCAGACATCCGTGAAAATAACCTTAAGTAAGTCATTTCCCTCATCCTTCTGGCCTCAGTCTCTTTGTGTGTGAAATGGGAATGATAATCGTCCTTCCACCCACCTCATCTGGGCTGTGTAAGTACCGAGGAACGCACTTGGGTAAGTGTCATCTTCGGCACGGGCTGGGCATACTCGTCCCTGCTCCGTGCCGTGTTACCAGGTCGGCATCGCAGCCACATCCAACATCAATTCTGACACTGAACCAACGGAATCACCCAGAGGACAGGCTCATGTATTTGTAGAAACTTACCAAGCACTTACTGTGTGCCAGATGCTGGTTAAACATCTTATAGTGATGTCCTGTCATCCTATCTGACCCTCTCAGGGCTCTTCTCCTCTGCCCATTTTCCAGAGGGGTGAAGCTGAGAGGAGGTTGAAAACATAGCTCGAGGCAGAGTTAGTGAGGAGAGGAACGGAGTGTGAACACGGGCAGTCAGGCTGTGTAATCCAGGCCACTAACCTTTCTACCTCCTACCCTTCCACAGCTCGCCAGGGCCACGGAGCTGGTAGCTGTGCGTGACGATGGTGAGGATGGTCACAATTGTGATTTTTATTTGGCATCGCGGGAGAAAGCAGAAACCCCCAAACAGAGTCCCACATGCTGTCCAGGGTGCTCCCATTGATGTAGCGCTGGGCAACGCCACAGTAATAAATGCAGACCTCTTAATCAGGTGATCTGACAACTGCGCCGTTTGCCAGGGAAGTTATGCCCCTTTAGAAGTGATTGCGGGAAGAATAAGAAAAATAAATGAGTTGGGAGCATGTCAGAGCTGATAAGCCTCAGGGGCATGGCTGGAACACAGTGAGGATGGGCTTTTTAAAAGCAGCTGCTGGCGGAACCACTGGGACTGGTTTCCCCTAGCATCTGTCACCACGGAATCGCAGCCGGCTGCCTTGTGCAGGGCTGGTCACGAGCCTGGGTCCTCCCGCTCATACCTGGCTAGTTGTTCCAGACTTTTATTACTGTTACCACTGCCTTAGGTGTCCAATAGGGCTTGGATAATCCTACCGAGTAGTCTGTCTGTGCATGAAAGAAAGTACCAGAAAGGAGCATGAGCCTTCTTGCTTTGCCATATCATAGCAGCAGCAAGATCCCACAGGTCCCCCTTGGGGACAGTGCTTCACCGTTTCTAAGCACATGCACCTCTCTTGCTTTGTCTGCTGCATTCTGCATCTTCGTGTAGACACAACAAGTGCTGGGCCCTTGGTGGCCATTGCTATTGGTCAGAAGTTTCATTCTTTGGGCTTCTGGGTTCAAGCTCAGGCAGCCGGGCTTGGCCCCAGGCCCAGTTGCTCCTGTCCTTCTGAGGTACCATACTGAAAGCCCACCAACTTTGAACTGAATAGGGAGGGGTTAGGGTGTGTCATCATGATCAGATTTGTAGCAGAAGGAACAACACTGCCATCCAGAAGACAAGAGGCTCCATCCCAGGAGAGGTGCTGGGTCCCTGGGCAGGTTCCTGCTACTGGGGAATCTGTTGTCCTTTGACGGTTAGAACTGTGTGTTGCTGTGGGCTCTGCTGGCTGACCTTGCTAGGGCTGGACGCGGCCTTGTACAGTTGGTCAAGAGTTCACTGCTGCCAACTGTTTGTTAGAAGAGAATTTATAGTCTCTTTGGAACAGGTCCTCCGGGTGTGGACTAAAGCAACGTGGCTGCCATTTAAATCTTGTCACAAGTACATCTCGATTCCTGGAGCTTCTCTTTGGGAAGAAGCAGGATGCTTAATAAAACAATGAATAATAATTTGGGAATGTTCATTATTTACAGCTGCCCCAGGTCATTTGTAAATTATGCAGCCCTCAATTATGCTTGAGTTCTTCCTTCCACGGAGCCGTGTCTCCAGACTGCCGTCACGGTGGGTGGTATCCATGCCCCCGCTAATTGTACCATGAGGGCAGTTTCCCATTTCTTAAATGCTTCAAGTCCCTTGGCTGAATGCTTATGTTCCACAAACTCTCCATCTCAGTGATGAGTCCCTGGGTAGTTGGGGGCAGAAAGAGAAACGAGGGATTAGTCTCGACAGAGAGAACGCATGCTTCTCTCTGCCAACCATCAATGAAAGGCTTCACTGGAGAGGTGAAGGAGAAACTTTTAAAGGCTCCACTGGAGCCGCCAGCGGGGTGAAGGAGAAGGGCAGTGGCAGATTACCTCTCTGAGCTTGGGAAGATCAGGGTGGCTGAGAAGCAGCAAGCTGGGTGGGGGGAGCATGGGGCTGAGTCAATTTCCAGAGGCCTGCAACCAGTAAGTGGTGTTGGGATGCAGACCTGGCTCCTTGCAGATGCTCTCCTCTCTGCAGACACCCTGGGTGGATGGGGAGGATGAGGAGGACAGGAGGCAGAGGTGCCACTGCTGGGAAGCTGCTGGCCAGGCAAGGTGAGCACCCCCCTACTGCCTTTTGCTTACCTGTCACTTTCTGCCCTGCGCTTGGCATGTAACTGAAAACAAGACCTTTCCCTAACTCGGAGCTTAATGATCCCTTTAATGCCCGAGCCGTAGCATCACTTCTCGCGCGCGCCTGTTCCCTGTCAGCCATGGGGCATTAAGCCGGTGATAAAAATGCCTTTTTGGTATGGTCCACAAACTCACCAAGAGGCTCCTGGTAGCAGTATAGCTATCCAGCATGAAATCAAGAGGCAATCACTGCAGACGAGGCGAGATGAGCTATGAGCGGGAGCAATTAGGGGAGCCCACGTTCCGGTGCCGTCCTTCACCATCTCCTTGTGTGCACCCACCGCCCTGCCAGCGTGGGGAGAGGGGCTCCCACTCTGGAATCCTGGAGCCCAAGTCAGGTCCCCAGGTAGGTGCTGCTCTGTTCCTGTCTGCATTGAGGGCAGTGGAAGTTGCTTTGTCATGTCTTTAATCCAACCCAGTGCAGCGTTCCTGACCCAGTTGGCCCCTGGGAACACACATGTTTTTAATCCAGAAAATATAAAACACGAAAGAGAAAAAAAAAAGAGAGAGAGAGAAATGCCCACTTATGAATATGCATTAACAGGATGCTGCATTTGGAGCTGGAGGCAGGAGCCATTTATTTTAAGCAAATCGGATCTTGATACATGGGCCGTGAACGTGCGGTCTCTTCTGTCACACGCACTCACCGGGCAAGTGTGATTTATACGGTGCGGCTGTGAGGTTTTGTTCCCAATTAAAAATGAACCGCGAAAAATCATTAATTTAACTCCTGTATATTAAATTTGCATTAAAACATCCGTTTGTCTATATTTATATGTGAGTTATCGAAAACGTGAGCTCGTGAATTCTCATTTTTGAGATCACGTGCCAAATATTGAAGATAAATTTTATTTATTCCTGCAATTAATTCTATGAGAACAAATAGCTCTAATTTAGGGGATGGCAGATGTAACTGTCCACTGGTGCCCTCCCTGCATAGCAAACACAACATTCATCTTTTCTCATTAGGAATTTCCTGTGCCTGGTCTCAAGATAGGCAAACCTTGGCTACGTTTCTGCACCCGGTGCTTCCAACCACCCTCGGCAGACACGCCTAGAAAATACTTGGGAAGTATGGACCATGTCAAATCTCTTTTTTCTGCTTCTCTCTGATGTGCAAAGACTTCAGCCGTATCCCAAAGGCTAAACAAACGTTTTTTCAAGGGCGATCTTGACACATTAGCCACTTGGTTGGAAGAGTTGGTGGCCTCAGCATCAGTCCATGGACGGTAGGGAAGGGAGGCTGTCACGCAGTCTCTCCACCAGAGCTCCAGTGCTTTGGGGGTAAACCTAGGACTTTGCACCACTCCCCCTGTTCTTTTACTGCAGGTAGCTGCCCCCAGCAGCCTGCCTTTCCTGGGCTGGGCTGCACGTGCTGGGTGTTGCGGTCTCTAGTGCAGTCATGGCCGCTCAGAACACTGTGCTTCTTGGGGCACAGGAAGCTCAGGGCACCAGTCACATGGCTGTGGTGACCACTGGTGCTCCGGTTATATTGTTTTCAGGAGCTCTGTCCCTAGGGCAGCCAGCTGCTGTTTGCCATTCGCCAGGAACCTAGAACAGGGCAGCGTTGTTACTATGAAGGCTTTCATTTGGTAGGTAGCTGCACCCATTGCCAGCCCTGGTGTCTCCTCTGTGAGGACGTTGCCTACCCACTGGCTTGTACTGGGCCTTATGCTGTTCTGAATGGTTCATGCGAGGCCATCCCTGCCCTCAAAGATCAGAATTCTCAATAACAATGCAGTGTGATGTGGGCTGTGATCTGCACCAGACTCAGGGAGCTGGGAGCAAGAAGGGGGAGGACCCCTGTTCCTACTGGGGAGGCTGCCAGCTAATTGGGGGGCTGGAATGACACCTCTGTCCCAGAAAGGTTTTCTTGCCTTGAGTTTCGTAGCTCCACTGTAATGATAGTCATGTTGGTACATGGGCTGAAATGCCCTATGCCCTCACTGGTGGGCCTTCTTTGTGCAGAGCCTGGTGGTTAGGCCAGGAGGAGTGAGTGTGTGTGTGTGTGTGGGGGGGTCCTTTTGCTATACCACAAAGTACAGAGAGTCTCATGGGCCCACTGTCTCCTCTGCAAGGAAGGCTAAGCCCTCTCTCCCAGGAACCCATTAGCAAAAGGCCACTTTCTCCATTGTTGGGAGCTAATTTCCTGTGCATGACATGCTGATCTCATCTCCTAAGTCTGATTCGAGGGCAGCTCGAGTGGTAGTCCTGGCCTTGGCCTCCACTAGGGCCAAGGGCAGCTCCTAGCCGTCTCTTCGGTATGAAACAGACCCAAGGTTGAGTCTGGAATGCTGGTTCCTTCAGAGACCCAGACCACTCTGCAGGGGATCTTGGAACCTTTGTGAAACAGGTCGTTTTCCAACATAAGAGCCCCCGACAACTGGATGTCCCCCTGGCCTTGCTCCTCTTTCAGGGAGGCCGAGTCCTCCTTCTGATTAGCAGCATCTCCAAAATCACATTTTGCATTACTCAGCCCCAGGAACACCAAGTCAAGTACATCACATTATCAATGGCAATTGTCATGTCAAGATTTTTTTTTTTTTCATTTCCCTCAGTCATAGGGTGATCAGACAGTTTCCCCTTTGATTTTCAAAGAGTAGATCACTCTTACGTTGGGCTCTAGTATATATTAACATAGCCAGGAATGATCACAGACTTACTGGGGCCTACAGCCGAGTCCTTCTTGTGGCCACAGGTGGGAAGCCTCTAGCTCAGGGCTACTGCAGTCAGGAAGGGCTGCAACAGACACTTTTTATTCCACTCAGGTTGGACCCTCATTCTTTTTCTTTTATTTTCTTTTAGTTCTTATTTATTTATTAGAGATTGAGAGAATAAGTGGGGGGAAGGGCAGAGGGAGAAGGAGAGGCAGACTCCCCCTGAGCAGGGAAACAACGTGGGGCTCGATCCCAGGACCCTGAGATCATGACCTAAGCCTAGGGCAGACGGTTCACCGACTGAGCCACCTGGGCACCCCCTCTCCCTATACTCTTTCTGCAGGAGGCTGCCCCCAACCAGCAGGGCAGAGGTTGGTCCTGCGTTTGTCATGGCTCCTGGCCCCATCCTCCTGTCATGTAGGGGCAGCTCTGGAAAGCCAGGGGTGGGCAACCACTGCCACGGCCTGCCTGGGGCTTGCCCTCCCTGGACAGTTCGACAGCTGGAAACAAAGGCAGAAGGAGACTGAGGTTGGCACTGGTGTCAGTGCACCTGCCTGCTGCCTGGCCCTCTTATGTCTGCCCTGCTCTGGCTGACTGGTACTGCCTCACGGTGGGGGGCAAATTGTCCGAATGCAAGAATTACCTTATGGGGCTAACCTGTCACACTCATTTGAGATGTGCCTGTTCTGAGCTCCCCTCTCTGCCCTGGCTTTGTCCAGACAGCCAGGCCTCTGAGAGAGGCCACAGCCCACCCTGGGAAGGAACCTAGCTTGAGTCCCACAGATCTGGGTTCAGGGCTGACTGCCTGTGACCAGCTCTGTCACCTCGAACAAGCCATTGCCCTCCCTGAGCTTCAGTTTCCCTGGCTTCAAATACAGGTGATGAGTAGGAGCTCTTATGAGAATAACAAGAAATAATGCGTATGACATTTTCAGCAGCGGTCCTAGAACTCTGGGAGTCTGGGTGGCTCTTGTGATGCCAGTATTTATTCTGCTCTCACCAGATTCCTGCCTTACTTTGTGCTTGCCCTTGCTGTCAGCCAGAAGGTGGGACAGGGGGCCTGTAAAATGGGGCTTTCTCCTTTGGGCTGATAAGAGGTTTTCCTTTGTTATAGATCAAGGACTCCCTGGGAGTCAAGCTTGCCTATAATCCCCAGTTGTTCCTTGACTTTAATGAGACAGCCCCCATCCCTCCCAAACCGTGAGAAAAGGTCAGAGAATGAGATCCAGTAATCTAGTAAGATGTGGGGCCCTGTGTTCTGGGAATCCTGGACAGGCTGTGCTCTCTCAGGTTGGAGGCTTCCCCAGAAATCTGCCTGAAGGCGGGAAGGATGAGGGCCCCCTCCTTAGGGAGGAGGCTGTGTTTGGAGGTGCTCTTCCTGCTCCCACACTTACGTGTGTAACACTTGGTGCTAATCCTTGTTTCCCAGGCAGGGGTGGGGGGAGGACGCTGTGCTGAGTGTCCCTCTCCAGGACCCCACACAAGGCCTCAGAGCAGGCGTAATGTTGAAAAAAATGAATGCAAATGTGAGCGAGTGAGTGAATGAATGGATGGATGAAAGGCATGAAAAAATGGGCCGTTTTGCAGAATGCATTCTGGGGATTTATTATGTAGATTTTGGAGAGCTGGCAAAGTTTTTTTTTGAAATGATCAGACTAGGTTTAATGGAGTCCAAATAAAGGAGGACCCTGACCTGTTATCCTGACGTCCCAGCTCATTTCCCCATTTTGTCTTTTTTCTGAGTTCTCTTGAGTCTTCTCCATGACCACACACGTATCTTACCTAGGCGTGGTCTCACTGGGGCCGACCCTTGGGAAGGTGGGGGTGGGAAACTACCTGGTTGGGGGCGAGGGAGGAGGGGTGCCCTGGGTAGATGAGAGGCTGTCAGTATTGTCCAGGGGAGCAGGGGCTAGAGTCTGGACGGGCTTGGGTCCCGAGAGTGTCAGTGGGGCTGAGGGGCCGGCAGGGGGCCTATGTGCACAGAGTTCCTATGAAGGGCAGCGCCCACCCGCTAAGGACCTGAGCAGACACCGGTCTGCAAATAAGTGACTGACTGGGGCCTTCCTGTGGTGGCTCTCAGAGTTTACACTTAGGGATTTCCATCTGAGGCCTGGAGCTAATCAACCACTTTCTAGATGTCTGGGCCTGTGCCCAAGAGGTCCCTTCCCAGCTGCCCAAGTGACAGGCCCATCATCTGGGGCTTTTCAAGAGCTCAGGGGCCCAGGTTGCTGAGAAACAGCTCATCAACAGATTAGAACCATCAGATGCTCTAGGGACCACAGTTCCTGCTGGAGAAAGGAGTTAGCATGGCAGTCCTGACCCTACTTTCCTTCAAAAGGCTGGCTTGTGTTTTCATGCTTGGCTGGTATCTGGGAACTTGGCTGGTCAGCACTTTACTACATTGATCTGGAACTTCCCCTAAATGTTCAAGGTGGCTCACTGTGGTTTGTGCTGAATACCTGCGTTCCTCTCAGGAGTGTGGAATTTTGGTACAGACTAGACAGAGAGAGCCTGTGTGACCAGTGACCAGTGAAAATCTTGGTCTTGATGAGATCCCTAGGGCAGAAACATCACACAGGATGCTTGTCTTCCCGAGTGGGGGAGGAGGGAGCTCTGTGTGAGCCCTGGCCGGGAGGGAGAGTACGTGAGGAAGTCCGCGTGAGGGTTCCTCCAGACTCTGCGCTCGACTTTTGCCTGGGGGATCCAGCAGTATATCTTTACCTCCCTGTCCTGAGAAATCTTAGCTCTGAATCCAGTTCAGTGCTGAGTGCTCTAGTGAGTCTCTGAACATCCTGGGGACATCTGACTGACCTGCCACCATCAGCCTCTGCTTCTGCCTGGCTGTATGTGTTTGAGGACGAGGAGCCTGCCCTGAGCTCCTGTCTCTACCCACTTCTCTTCACTTGGGCCCATTGTGCCTGATGGATGCTGAAGGCCAGTTGGATGGTGCTGTGAGGTGAGGTCAGGCAAAATTTATCTCACAGATAAACGTTGAACCTGAGGTTCACACGTCTGAGAATGAGTCCTGCTCAAGTACAGGTATTGGAATCAGTACCCAGGGCCAAGGTAAAGGCTATTACTAGGGTAAGGCTGATGGGAATGAGTCCCTCCTCCCACTTCCTTGATTCCTCTTAGCATCTCCACTAGCAAAACTGTGTGGGGGTCCAGGTGGCACAGGAACCCTGTTGTCTCTGGTCCACACACTGGCCCCACAGAACAGAATATGGAATAGAGGTTTGGGGGTGAGGGTCCTAGTTTATTCCCTGGCATGGTCACCCCTTTGGTAATTCAACATCCATACACACCCTGCCATGCACGTTTTTGAGCTTCTGTACAACGTGTGTGTTCCCCTAACAAGATGCAGTTGTCCTTTGTACAAAGAAAAGGGCTCTGTCCCTATAAAGGCGGGGTGGGGGGGGGGAGACATAAAAGTTCAACAGTCATTGTATCCATACCTGTCAAAACAAATCATTCTTTTATTCTTTAAGTATTTTTATATTTTTAAGTAAATCTTTGTGCCCAGTGTAGGGCTTGAACTTATAACCCCAAGATCAAGTATCACATGCTCTACTGACTAAGCCAACCAGGTGCCCCAAGACTAATTATTCTTTTAATCCAGATATGATTTCATCTATCTATAACATAAAGACCAAATTTTAAAGTTAATTGTCACCAATAATTCCGCATATAAAATATGGGAAAAAAGAGTAAAGAAACATGAAAGTAGTTATTATACACACACATATATATGTATATATAGACATTATTGTTTATACCTATAAATAGGCAGGAGAGAAAACAGGCTAAGCAGTCCGGATTTCTGTAACTAGTCACAACTCCACAATTGATGAATACGATTCTTTTCTCTCACTTGCTTTCAACTAGTTGGGCTTCTTTACTGATGGGTATTCCAAACCTCCATTCTGGAGACCCAGACCCACAAGGGTTCCATATTTTTTAGAGCAGTTTTCCATTAACTTGGGGTGGTCGTGGAAGTCCCATGAAGTCCTGCAGAGAATCCTGTGATTGCAGGAAAGATGTTTCCTGCCTTTCTGTGCAGTTGTAACACACTTTCCCATTGGCAAGCAGGACCAGGAATCCCAGCACACCAGCCCTCTGTTAGCTCTGTTCCAGGGGAGCCTCATTGGCCAAGGAGCTGCCTCACTGGTGCCTCAATGATACCAGTTCAATGGTATCATTGTTCTGCCTCCCAGCAGAATTCCCTCCTTGAGTACCAAGATTTCTGAACAGCAGAGATCAAGTGTACAAGGTTGGAAAGAAAAATCCTGTGAATGAATAATTCAGTGTCATGGGAAGGGCCACTTTCTTTCCACCCCTTGATTCCAGGCCCATATATTCTGGCTACAGGGGAAACCAAACTGTGTGTTGGTTACTGATCTAAAGTATAGACTGCAGCCTGTCAGTCAGAATCCTGGCCTTCCTGGGATTTGTCTTAACAAATGCCATCCCTTTTAGTTTCTACCTTCTCCACCTAACCAGATCCCAACCTGCCACTTCTTTACAATCTCTTATGTTGGCTCCTTCTCCCTTCACCAGCCTCTGAATATTGACTCATGTAGGCCTTAAGCCCTACTTCTCTTTTCTTCCATATCTACGTTCCGTCCCCAGGTGATGATCTCATCTAGTCTTGTGCTTTAAATACCTAGAATACGGAGATGAGATTCTCAAGTTTACATTTCTAGCCCTGCCTTCTCACTCCGAAATCCAAACCTACAGATACAGCCACCCCTCTACTCAAGAGCTCCACTTGGGGCGCCTGGGTGGCTCAGTTGGTTAAGTGTCTGCCTTCGGCTCCAGTCATGATCCTGGGGCCCTGGGATCGAGCCCTGCATTGGACTCCCTGCTCAGCGGGGAGTCTGCTTCTCCCTCTCCCTCTGATCCTCCCCTGCCCCTGCTCACTCTTTCAAATAAAAACAAAACAAAGAGCTCCACTCATATCTCAGACTTCTCAAAATGAACATGTCCAAAACTGAGCGCTTGAACATCTCTGGACACTCCCCCCCCACCGCCCCGTGATGATGCACAGCCTTGCCTCTCCCCCCAGTTTCCCCCATGTTATTTACTGGTACGGACACTCATAAGGTTGTGCTCAGATCTATAATCTTGGGATTATCCTTGCTTTCTTCTCCTATACTTCGTCTCCAAGCCCTCAGCAAGTGCTACCATCTCCATCTTCAAAATAAATCCAGAGTCTGACTAGTACTTAGTGCTCTGCTGCTGCCCTCCACCCCTGCAAGGCATCATTTCTTTTGTTTGAATCATTTATTACAACAGCCCTCGAACTGCTGGCCCACCTCTGCCCGTCTGGAGTTTGTGCTCCATACAATAGCCACGGTAATCCTTTAAAAATGTTTCTTCCTTGTACTCGTCCCCACCCAACGTAATTTACATTCATTTGTTTATTGCATTAAAATGTCCCCTTGTGTTAAAACAGAAGCTCCAGGAGAGCTGGGACTTTATTGCCTTGTTCACTGCTGCCTTCCCAGCATCTAGAATAGTCCCTGCCCCATTGTAGGTTTTTGGTAATTATTTGTTGAATAAATGAATAAACACAACATCTTCTTTACTCCTTGCAATAACCCTTTGAGGATATTAAAACTCACAGTAAGTAAGTCGCTTGATTGAATTCCCTGGGCTCTTAAGTGCAGATTCAGCGTTTCAACTGTCCTTTGAGTCCAAATTTGTAGGTCTTAATGCTCTCCTCGACCCTTTCTTATTTGTGTTTACTTCCCAGGCTGCTTGGGCCCAAAGAGAATATTCCCAGGATCAGAAATGAGGGATGTAAACCTCTATTTATGAAGCTTTACTTTGTTCACTGGCAGGATACATTTCACAAGCCTGTGTTTGGTGTCTCCAGTGGGTGGGATCTCCCTCACTCTTTAGCTAATGGTCTTTCCATGCTAGACTTCTGTTTCTGAACAGGCTACTCCCTCTGAGGACCACAAGCAAGCAGACACCATGGATATCATTAGTATGTGGTCCTGTGGGCAGCCAGGGTAGAAGGCGTTCCTGATTCCATATCCATGTCTGTGCAAGGGTCAAATCGTAGATAAAGCCGCTCAGATCCCAAGGAATTCAGCTAAGTGACCTCCAGGCCTCAGGACGTGAATGTCTAGATTTGCCTCCCTGAAAAAGTGTCTTAGCTGAAGAATTTTTATTCGAGGGCAAAGTAAATGTTTTATAGATTCAAGCTGACGTGTGTGAGAATGATTCTCTATTTGAGGATTTCAGCTTTTAAACAGAGGCACAATTTGTCAATTTTGGTTTCGGTTTTACAAGCACTATCTTTCCCGAAGACTAAATTTGTGTGAGCACGAATGTACTAATGAAACATGACATTTTCCTCTATGAAATGCACCTTCTCCGGGGAAGGGTTTTAAAAGAGTTCATAAAACTTCTCATGGCATTTGGGAAAGTACATCATTATATCTATAGATGTTTGAAAGCAGGACTAAAGCCCTCGTGGTGGAAAAGTACCCAGAGTAATTTAAACTATTAACATCAGAAGTCTAACCAGAATACAGAATTAGATGGGAGAAGTAAAGGGATACCCATTCTTACCCCTCTTCCGGTTTCTGATAATGGACCAACTTGCCAATGTAGGAAATTCCCATATGGCAATAAGCACAATTTAATTTTCAGGTTGACACGCACTTGACTCAGTTCTACCCTAAGCAGCGCAAAAGAATAATCTGTCTTTTAAACATCTGAGCCCGTAGATTTAGTCAAAATCCAAACCTCATGGCATTCTTGCATCTTCCTGTAATATAAAATTGGCAATATTAATACTAATGTTTTTTGCTGTTAGGCTCCAAATTGCTTATTATCCAACTCTTTCTGAGGCCAAGGAGAAAGCTTTTCTAAAAAAAAAAAAAAAAAAAAAAGTAAAATGCGGGGAGAACAGTTACATTTCAAAGCATTTTTGAAGAGCTGGAATCTTGAAAGGAGAAGCTAATTAATAAAAAAAAGTCCTGTTAAAAGCAGGATTACTTTCGGAGAGCTAAGAATACATGCAATTTAAAGTGTTTTTAACAAAAGGTATTGTTACAAGGTTTTTCCATCTGTCTGAAAGTGATTGAAGAGTAACCAGAAAGATCCCAGAGGGAGTGTTAGTCCACAGGGTTATAAGATAGTGAAAAAAAACAAAAGAAAAAAAACATGTAAATCTCATTTTTTTTCATACTAGTTTCAGTGTTAGAATATTTTTTAGAAATCCCAAGGATAAGATACTTCTTGGAAAACAAATATGATGGTTTCATCCTCTCTCCCACTCTTATATTTTGCTGTGATCTCTAAATGCCTCATACCCTGTGGACAAGTAGAAATTAAACATGCTGGGGGCGCTGTGTGGCTCAGTTGGTTAAGCATCTGCCTTTGGCTCCGGTCATTATCCGAGGGTCCTGGGATTGAGCCCTGCTTGGGCTCCCCGCTGAGCCCTCTTCTCCTTCTGCTTCTCCTACTGCCCCTCCCCCTGCTCATGTTCTCTCTCTCTCTCAAATAAATACATAAAATCTTAAAAAAAAAAAAGAAATTAAACATGCTGATTAATCCATTCATACATTTGAGGGACTCCCACTCCCCTGGGGCCTGATCATGGAATCTGGGGATGGGAGAAGTTGTGTCTGGATGGGGAAGTCACCTTGGGCCAGGCTCAGGAGCATCCCAGCTGGTCCCAGGGCTTGTCAAACTCCCTGGGGCTGACCTTCAGTCCTGCCAGCCCTGGAGGCCAGACAGCAGGGCTCCCCAGCACGGAGGTTGTCGGGAGTGAGGGGCGCTCCTTCCTGCCCCTCTGCAGGCACTTGACATGCTCATTGAGATCCGCCTAGTGAGATAAGGAGTCTCTTCTCACCAACCTCCCCACCCCCAATTTTTGTGTGAGGGTGATGGGCTCTTTTGTGAACCAGCCTCTGAGGGCCCAATCTCAGGTCCTGGGGACAGATTTGGCAGAAGATTCTCTCTTGGCCCAGTCAAGGAGATATCTGTGACCCTCTCCTCCCTGTCACCAGGCTCTGCACAGTGCTGGGCATTGACAGCAGTGAGCTCTCCCGTTGATACAGCACATTACCTCACGTGCTCCTTAGCAACTCTCCTGTGGGGCAGCTGCATTAGCCGCCTTTAGCTGGCAGTGCGGGACAGAGAGGTGAGTGGCTTTCCTGAGGCCAAGCAGGTGCAGGAGGCACAGCCTGGCCCACATACTGTCACCACCCCCTGGGTTACCGTGAACAGGGGGCTTCAGCATGGGTGACTTGTGTTCGCTCCCTCAAGTAGCAGCTGGGAGACATGGGCACAAATAACACTTCTGTGTATGTGCCAATTTAAAAACATACTTCCTCTGTTTTAAATTATTCCATGTTCCCCTTTTCATTCCAAGCTCTTTCTCACGTTAGAGCCTTTGTGCAAGCTCTTCCTGCCCTAATGCTTTTCCTTTAGAACTCGTGGGAAGAACCTACTAATCATAACTGTCATTACTCTGAGGGGCCTTCCTGGATGCCTCCCCCTGCCACCACCCCCGTCAAACCCATTCCCCCAGACACTATCACATCCCTGTTTGATTTTTTTCATACAAGGAATCCCAGCCTGATTTTTAAAAAATATTTTATTTATTTATTTGACAGACAGAGATCACAAGCAGGCTGAGAGGCAGGCAGAGAGAGAGAGGAAAGGAAGCAGGCTCCCTGCTGGGCAGAGAGCCCAATGTAGGGCTCGATCCCAGGACCCTGGGATCATGAACTGAGCTGAAGGCAGAGGCTTTAACCCACTGAGCCACCCAAGTGCCCCCACCAGCCCGATTTTTAATTTTGCTGCCTCATTATCTGTGTTACCACCAGAATGCAGTCTCCAGGAATGCTGGTTCTCCACAGGACCTAGACTAGTACCTGAAACATGCCACAGGCTCAATAAATGTGTATTGAATAGATTTCTTGGCTAAATTAATGAATATGTGATTATAATGAGAAATCCACCAGCTTATGTCAAGAAGAATATTCAATTTTCTACCCTGATGCCTATGAGCAAGTTCCCTTTTCTCTCCCCACACAGTGGCTGTGACTGCTCTAATTGTATTCCGTGTGCATTTGTTGAGTACCTACTGTGTGCTGGGCTGGGCATTCTGGTATATGTACATCATCTCTGATCTCCAGACAGCTCAAGGAGAAAGGCCTCTGTTGTGTCAGAGCCACCTGGTTTTTATTAACACACACACACTCTCTCTCTCTCTCTCTCACACACACACACAAGGCTCCTTGGTTTTTTTCTGCTTCCTTCTCTAGGTAATGTGTTAAGGTTTCTCTTGTCTTCATGGGCTCCGAACTAATGACGTTCTGCTTTCCTGGTATATTACAGTATGTGGAGGGCCTATTCCTCCCCTGCTTACTCGGTGTGTGTGTGGCGGGGGCGGGGGGTCCTCACAGTTGCGGGTACTAGCCGAAATGGTAATATGACAACCACCTTGTATCTGAAAGCCAGAATTGCTGGGAATTAGAAAGACATTAGAAAGACAGCTGGAAGCTTTGAAGTACATGAGGGAAAGTGTCTCCTGGAGGGGCAACGTGATCGTTACACAGCCAACGTGCATACTTAGTGACAAGGCAGCGTGCTCCTGCGCATGGAGCTAGCATGTGTGTGGTCAGAGGTAGCAGGCGAAAAGTAGGAGGCCACGAACCCCCACGGGCAAGCTCTTCACTCACAGACGGAAGGCCCTCGTAGTGTGCCCCCCCCCACCCCGGAGCTTTGGGGCAGGCACCACACCACCTAGTGCGGCCTCTGTTGTTGCTGTATCATTGTCTTGCCCTGTAATTAGTGTTACAGTGATTACAAAAGTTTTATTATGTTCCTAAGACTGTTATGGAGGCAACAGGCAGAATTGCACTGTAGAAGAGTGATAGTAAAAGCACACACAGACAAGAAAGTTTGGGCCCTGAGAGAAACTTGGAGTTTGCATCTTGCCTGCCCTGTTTTCTTATTGCTCCTGTCCCTCTCTCCCAGCCCTTATCAAACTTGGCTTTGAATCATGGCCCCTTTTACTTATATCTTCCTCCCTCACTAGATTGTGAGTCCCTGGAGGCAGAGAGGAGAGAGGATGTTTTATTTATTTCCTGGCCATAGCTCTGTGCCCATAATAGGCCCTAGATAAGCATTTGTTGATTTGCATGGAATTAAAGTTTGGTATCTGGAAAAGTCACTTAAATTGGAGAATTCGGTGTGGAGGTTGATGAGCTGAATCTGAATTCCCCTTTGCTGTTGGACCTTGTGAGATGTCGAATTAAGGACCTAGTTCGTTAATCAGGGATCTTGGTGACTTTTAAGTCAGAGAGGCTCGAGTGGCTGGAACGCTGAGAAGTTATCTTAATTTTGGAAAAGGAAGGTCCAGCTGTGAGCAGATACCAGGGTGGCTGAGCCAGGAGGAGACACCCCCACTCTGGGAGGGACTTCCATGGCCCCAGCCATCCGGCACTTGCTCTACTTCCCTGGGGGGTCTTGCTGGGCCTCTTGAAGCCAGACAGATGGGCTGGAGGCACCATGCCTGAGCTCACAGCAAGGCCTTCAGATGGGAGGCAGAAGCCAGCTCTCTCCTCAGCTCTGCCTCACAGCTCTCGAGGGCTGTGGTAGGAGGAACTGCAACTCCATGGGCCTCCCTAGATGCTTTGCCTTCACATTGAAATCTGGATGGGAAATTCGTTCCTCTGACCTCTTCAGACTAAAATGCATCGATTTGTCATCTTTCACCTTTTTCTCTCCCTTTTCTGTTCATTTAGCACTGTTGGGCTTGTCCTCTGGACAAAAATCATTTATTCACCCATTCATTCATGAATGAGAAGGATGGGACTTGGAATTTCACAGCTATGAGGCCTAATCCTGTCTTAGCCACTCTATCCATCAGATTGGGCTAGGGTATGCTGCAGTGATAATCCCCAGTCTCAGGGGCTTAACCCCTGAGAAGGTGTACTTCACTGTCTTGTATGATGTCCACTGGGGCTGGGAACTCTCCTCCAGATCACAGGACCTCGACTGAGGGATATTTTCCACTTGGTGCATCATTGCGTACTGAGGCAAGAGGGAGGAAATGTGACCACTCACGCCTTTCTTTCATGGTCTTTCTCCTGGAAGTGACACACATCGCTTCCTCCTGAGTTTATTGTCCAAGTCAGATCTCGAGACTGCAGTCTCACCAAAGGCCTGGAAGGAGAACGGGAATGTTAGCCCAGAGCTCTGATGGCTAAAAAGCCATTTGTAGTATCTGTATGACCTTAGATCATCAGGACCCTTGCTCTCAACCTCAGTTTTATCTGTGTATTATAGTACTGTCTAAAATAGGGCTAATAACAGCACCTGTCTCTCTGGCTGTTGTGAGGATTTAAAAAGATGATGCCTGGGTATCAGTTACCTAGTGCTGTGTAACAAACAGTGGTGGCTTACACAAGTACTTACTTAGCTCTCTGTTTGACAATTTAGACAGGGTCCCTCTGGACAGTTTTTCTGGGCTTAGCTGGGCTCTCCCCATTTTGTGTGGTTAACTCTAGGTCATCCTGGTGACTGTTTCTGGAGGTTGTCTGACTGTTGTCTGTCTTTCGTGGCATCCTTAATTCTTTAGCATGCTAGCTCAGTCTTAGTCTCATGGTGTAGTGAGGCAACCAAGAAAGAGAGCAAAAGAAGAGGAGGAGTCTCAAAGCTGAAGCTTGGAATTCTCAGAGGATCGTGTCTTCTGCATCCTATCAGCCAGCAAAGAAAGTTCACAAAGTTGACCCAGATTGAAATGGTCTGGAGATAGGTTTTCTATCTTGCTGGAGAGAGTGGTGAAGCCACACTGGAAAGCTTGTGGAGACAGAGTTGGAGCTATTTGGGCACTTAGAGGACCACAGTCTGCTCTCTGGGCAAAATTATTCACATCTCTTTTACATGCAAAATATACTCATTGCCTGTGTTATCCAGTGATGTTATAATACAGGGTCTTGTGATCTACATAAAACCCAGAGGTAGCACTTTTGATCTGGAGACCTAATGAGCAAAAAAGACAAGTGATCTGTCTCCCACATACCTAACTTTTGGTGTTGCAACAGGGACAGCAAAGCAGGATGATGTAATAGCAGGAATATTCCAATTTGAAACCGACTAGGCTCTACTCCACAATAATCCTGAAATCCTTCTGGGCAGAAATGTGGCCTAGGCTCCCCACTTTGGAGCAAGGAGTGTTCCTAGATGAGACCCTGGTTCTGGAAGTGCTGTCCCATTCATGGTTTTTCACAGCTCTCGCCTCTACCATCTGGGCCCTTGACTCCGCGCTGAGGCATGTTTTCTTGGCCATCACACCCCATGGTGTGGGAGGAAATGGTCTATACTGGTTCCAGAGTAGTTTTCTCAGCCCATCCCCTGACATAGAGGATCAGGGATCCAGACCCCTTTATGCATTCAGAAGAGCCTTGCTTCCTTTTGGCCCCGGCCAACTGTGCTTTACCGCACAACTCATGTTAACAACATTGTGGCATTTCTGTATATTTCATGATAGCCCCCTTCACGCTCAAAATCCACACTCACAATTATTTCAGTGTCTCCCTGTCTCTCTAGAGTTACTGCTGTGATGAGATTAGGCTTCTGTAGGATCTTGCCTTTAAGCATCGTAAAGCCCATTTGTTCATCTGGAAAACTCTGCTGGGAAGTGTGCTTATTCTTTCACATGTCATAACAAGAGATCTTAGAGCCGCACACTGATTTGAACAATGGCCACAAGCTTCATTATTTTTCACAGCTTTGATGGGGAGTACTTGACACCCGACAAAGGGCACGTATTTAAAATCTCAGTTTTGACATATGTTTACGCCTGTGACATCATTACCATCATCAAGATAATGAATGTATGCATCATACCCCAAAACCTTTTGGGGGCCTTTTGTATCTCTTCCTCTCACCCCCTCCCCATCCTGGGCAAATACTTTCTGCTCTCTGCTGCTGAAGGTTTGTTTGTATTGAGCAAATTGAATAGGGTTGCCTTGGCTAGGCTTTCATATAAATGGAATTGTCTAGTTTGTATAGTTCTTTGTTTTGCTTAAATTCTTTTGCTTAGCAGATTTATTTTGAGATCATCCCTAGTGCTGCATTTATCAATACTTTATTCCTTTTTATTGCTGAGTAGTATTGTGTTACATAGATGGAGCAACATTTGTTCATCCGGTCACCTATGGCCGCATAATCTGGTTGGGTCAAGTTTGGGGCTGTTACCTATAAAGCTACAGTGACTATTCACATGCAGGCTTTTATTTCTCCTGGTTAAATACCCAGGAGTGGAGCGGCTGGGACACATGAAAGCTATACAGCTATACAGTATTATTTATAATTTAACATTCCTAACTGTACCCAGAGACTTCCAGCAGGTCTCCATCCTCTGTGACACTCAGTATGGCAGTGTTGTAAATTTCAGGCACTCTGCAGGTGTGTAATGTATCTCAGGGTGGTTTAGATTTGCATTTCCCTAATGACTAAAGATGTTGAATATTTTTTCAAATGCTTAATTGCCACCCATATATATTCTTCCAGAAAATGGTCAAATTTTTGCCCATTTTTAAGTGGAATTGTTTGAGAGTTTGTATTGAGACTTCTTTTTTTTTTTAAGATTTTATTTATTTATTTGACAGAGAGAGAGAGATCACAAGTAGGCAGAGAGGCAGGCAGAGAGAGAGGAAGGGAAGCAGGCCCCCTGCTGAGCAGAGAGCCCGATGTGGGACTCGATCCCAGGACCCTGAGATCATGACCTGAGCCAAAGGCAGCGGCTTAACCCACTGAGCCACCCAGGCACCCGTATTGAGACTTCTTTAGATACTGTGGATACAAGTTCTTTGTCAGATGACTTCCGCATGTTTCCTCCCAGTCTGTGGCTTGTCTTTTAATTCTTTAAGTCTTTTAATTCTTTCTTTCTTTATTTTTAAAAGATTTTATTTATTTATTTGACAGGCAGAGATCACAAGTAGGCAGAGAGGCAGGCAGAGAAAGAGGAGGAAGCAGGCCTGCTGAGCAGAGAGCCTGATGTGGGGCTCCATCCCAGGATCCTGGGATCATGACCTGAGCTGAAGGCAGAGGCTTTAACCCACTGAGCCACCCAGGCACCCTTTTAATAGTGTTTTAGAAGAAGAGTAGCACTTAACTTTGATGGAGTTCACTTTGTCAGTCTGTCCTTTTAAGGCTTATATATTTACCATTGTGTCTACAATCTTTACCCAAGGTCAGGGAGATTTTGTGCTATGTTTTCTACTAGAAATTTTGAAGCTTTAAGTTTTACATTTATAGGTCTGTGGTCCACTTGGCTTAAATTTTTTTGCATGATGCAAGATACGGACCAAAGTTGTTTTTATTTTTATTCGTTAAATAATTGCTTGTGGATATCCAATTGTTCCAGCCCTTTCATGGGCAGACTACCCCTCATCTGATGGACTGCCTTCACACTTTTGTCAAAAATCAACTCACTGGCAAGAGCACTTCTTGACAGGGACTTTTGGAGGTCTACTCCTCCATAAAAGTAAAGAAAGCGCTGGCTAAAATTGTCAGAATTAACTCTTTCTGAACTCTGGGAAGTAACCAAAAGCTTGATATGAGGAGGGTTCATGCTTCAGTAAATACCAACATTGCTACATTTAAAAAATTCTTTTTAATTTTTTAATTAACATATAATGTATTATTAGCCCCAGGGGTACAGGTCTATGAATCGCCGGGTTTACACCCTTCATAGCACTCACCATAGCACATACCCTCCCCAGTGTCCATAACCCAACCACCCTCTCCCTACCCGCCTACCCGCCCCCCCGCCGCAACCCTCAGTTTGTTTTGTGAGATTGAGAGTCTTTTAGGGTGTGTCTCCCTTCTGATCCCATCTTGTTTCATTTATTCTTTTCATACCCCCCAAACTCACCATGTTGCCTCTCAACTTCCTTATATCAGGGAGATCATATGATAATTGTCTTTCTCTGATTGACTTATTTCTCTAAGCATAGCATGACTACATTTTAACTCACTTTTCCCCCATCTTCTTCTTCTATTGGCATCCCATCCTTCAGGAGCAGGATATAAGCTGTAGCTCCAGTGAGTAGGGACCTGAGATGGAGAGGGGGTGCCTGGCCCAGGGGAGCATGTAGGTCCTTCCTCCATACATGGGCCTCTCAGGAGCTGTGTGCGTAGCTGGAACATAGAGGCCTCATGGGCTGCGATGTGGAGGAGGCCTCAGAATGGACTGGACCCAGGTCTTGTGCAACTAGAAATAAAAGAACCAGAAGTATGCCTTTATCTGGAGGTCAATGCGAAGCTTTTGGTGACTCTTAATTGAGAGCAGAGAAGCTTAGCTTAGCACTTTGGAGTCCTTCTGGGTATAACAGGGAGATCAGCCTAGAGCATGGAGTGGATGGGGCTCTAGTTCCGGAACAACCGTGCTTTCTGGACAAAAGCTGGTGAAATCAGATCCTTGGGATTATTGCTTGAGCTAGGGATGATCTCTTCCGGACTTGCTTTAGTATCAAAGTATGAGGGTGGGTATTTGAGATAACGTAATAACAAGATCCTTTACATCTTCTAGAGCCTCTGTAGAAGCCTGACTCAAGGGGGTTCCAGGCCAGAGCTGTCAGGGGGAGCTGCTCAGAGGACAGGACCCACTCCAGCCCTGCCTGACCCCAGACCATGGCAGAATTATCACACTTATCACACCTTTCTGCCACCCATCCTGTTGTGAAATCACAAAGCATAGTCCTCCTGAATGCTTTCATTTTCAGTAGAAACAGGCCAGGCTGTGAAGAATACTCAGGGAGGATGAGACTCTCGGCTGCAAGGTGGCTGCCTGGAACCTCACTTTTATACTTGGTCTCTGATTTGTGACTTCTTTTGCCCCATCCACATGCCAGAAAGATCTGGACCTGAATGGCTGACTCCCCTCCCCAGGAATGAGTATTTACAAGAGGAGCCAGGGAAGGGTCTTTGGTGCCCAGCCCTACAGAGTGACCTTAGGCTGTTGAACACGCAATTTGGGAAAAGGGATTTTTCTGGTGCTGCTGAAATCCTATCAGTGAGGCCTCCAATTATGCCACCTGTATGAGGCTCTAATTATTAAAATATCCTGAATTGTGATGCTAATAGCAATTTGTTAAATGGGAATGAATTTTTAATGTCATAATTTGCCTTTTGCTTTTCATCTGATTCATTTTCTTTCTAGATGTCATTTCATAAGAGCAAATGAATGTTAGAAACATTTCTTGCCCTTTCTGTTTGTGACATATTTAGTTAGATTTCATTACATCTTGGAATTTGGGGGGACTTGTCTAAGAGCAGCATAACGATGGGCTCATGCTTATTTGCTGGAGTGCCAGCTGACGTCATCCACCCCTGCCCCGAGAATCACAGCCTCCCCTCCAGCTTGCTGATGCCACAAGGCAGAGCATATGGGACTTGGCCGGAGCTGGAGGTGTCACCCCTAAAGGGTGAATACAGGTGGACACCATGGTAATCAAACCTTCCCCAATTCCTTTAGCCTGACCAGGAGAGGGTTGTAACTCAAAATGTCAATTTGTTTCACTAACTGCTGCATACCTGAACCTGCTGTCAAGTGTACAGAGAAGACAGAAGTAACTCCTCTCTGAAGAGGACATGAAGTTGAAGAGAGTTTTTTGGGCCATGTTAAGGACTTTGCTTTGAGGCTGACTGATTTGGGAAGACAGGAGGTTTAGAGCACTAAAGAAACATTACCCTCTTTATGTTTTTAATAGGACCATTCTGGCTGTGGTGTTAAAATGAGACTGTACGTGGACAAGGTCAGACTCAGGAAGAAGACCATGACAAAAATTTAGGCAGGTTTCACTTCTTTTCCTTTTGATTAAGATCAAGTTTAAAAATTTAGGCAGGCAATGGTGATGGCTTGGACTAGGGTCATAATGGCAGAAGGGTAACCGATGGTTGTACTTTGGACATAGCTTGAAGGTGGGCCCAACCATCAGAAGGTCTCTCACACCACTGGCCGATTGGGCTTTTGGCCTTTCCTGCATGATATAGCAGGTCCCTGGGTGTACCCAAGAGGTACACCCAGGGACCTGCTAAAGGTTAGATTAGATCATGCCTTCACCTTGCCAAGCCTGATGGAGATGGATCTGTGTGGCATCTGTGGCAGAAGAGAGGAGTTACTTCTGTCTTCTCTGTACACTTGACAGCAGGTTCAGGTATGCAGCAGTTAGTGAAACAAATTGACATTTTGAGTTACAACCCTCTCCTGGTCAGGCTAAAGGAATTGGGGAAGGTTTGATTACCATGGTGTCCACCTGTATTCAGAATCACTCCTACCCTCTGACTCGTGCAGCTCTACCTTCCCACGGAATAAGTGGTCTTCCAGCAAGTCCCCCTGTCCCTGGGTGATGGGCTTGTGCTAACCCCCACCCCAGTCTGTAAAGGCACTGGCAGTGACTGACCCAGGGTAGTGAGCCCAGCTCAGGAGTAAATTCCAGTATGTAACACACAGCCTGTAAATACATTCAGGTGTTGGAAATCTTCCTTAATGTTAGGTCGATGAGTTAGGACAAGTTTGGCCAGTACTGCCACAAGGAACCTCTTGGCCAGTCATTGGTTCACTCACCACTAATATGGAAGTGAGAGGAGATGTCAGGCATGGAAGGTGAAGTGAGTCTCTGACTAATCTAGGCCTCATGATTCCCAATGAACAGAATTTTGTTTGTTCATTCAACAGATATGTCGCAAGTATCTACGGCGTGACAGGCGCCATTCTAAGTGAGTGGACATTGCAGTGAGCAAAACAGATAAAGATTTCTACTCCCTAGGACTTATATTCTAGTAGTAAAAAAAGGTAAGAAACAAGTGCAATGGAAAATATGTCAGATGAGGATAGGTACTAGGAGGAAAGATGCAGCAGGGAAGGAACCAGGGCTGGGAGCGAGGATGTTAGACCTATAAGTAGTTAGAATGATGCTGGAGCAGAGACTTTGTGAGGTGAGAAAGCCTTGCAGATGGCTGGGAAAGAGCACTTCAAGGAGAGGAGTGCAATGTCCTGGGGTAGCAACAGTCCTGGTATACTTAACTCACTCAACTGAAGATAAGTCGGGGAGTGTGGTAGGAGATGAAGTTGAGGAGAGGTTTTTGGGCCATGTTAAGGACTTTGCTTTGAGGCTGACTGATTTGGGAAGACATAGGAGTCTTAGAGCATTAAAGAAACATTACCCTCTTTATGTTTTTAATAGGACCATTCTGGCTGTGGTGTTAAAATGAGACTGTACGTGGACAAGGTCAGACACAGGAAAAAGACCATGACAAAAATTTAGGCAGGTTTCACTTCTTTTCCTTTTGATTAAGATCAAGTTTAAAAATTTAGGCAGGCAATGGTGATGGTTTGGACTAGGGTCATAATGGCAGAAGGGTAACCGATGGTTGTACTTTGGACATAGCTTGAAGGTGGGGCCAACAGAGCTTAGCTGATGGGTTGGAAGTGGAAGGTGAGAGAAAGATCAGAGTCAAGGGGATCTGCAAAGGCTTTGCCCCGAGAAACCAGCAGCACGGGGCTGCCCTTTGTTGAGTCAGAGGAGTCGGGGAAGAGCAGACCTGCATCCGATCAGGAATTAGGTTTTGGACACGCTCAGTTTGCAGTACCTGAGAGATAACCAGGTGCAGATGGCAAATAGGTGCTTGGCTCTGTGAGCTGAGAACTCGGGGTGGAGAGAGGAATTTGGGAATCATCAGCCCTGGGAGGTTCTCTATGGCCAGGGGATTATAGTAGATCAGAATTCAAATGCCGGGGAAATACTGCTTTTTAAAACATACAACTGTAGCCGTGTTTTCAGCAAGGGAAGGACAGCACGAAAGAAATGCTTCTCCGTGTGGGAACAACTTTCTTAAATTCTGTTCAGTTTCTTTGTGCAGTTGTGTGTTTTGATTCTGAATAAAGGGAAAAAAAAATTTCACTGTTAAGGAAGGGAGATTAGCATGGAATTGCTTCAAAATCAGATTCAAACTGTGTTCCCCACTTGAGGTGTTTCAGAGAGGAGAACAGCCCAGGAGAGCAGAGCATTGCACTAGAAGGTCCTTCTGTGCAGTCATGAAAAGGGAAAATGGTGCTTAAAGCAACCAGGGTTCTGGAAATAGGCTTTTTTTTTTTTCTTTTTCAAACAGTGAATGGTTGAGAAGAAGCTTTTAACATTTTAAATATCCCTTAACCATGGATATTTATTTCTGTGAACTGATTTACATATAATTAGAATACCTACAGATTTTAAGGGGGAAATCCATCCTATTCTGAGCTATAGAAATATAATGTCGGAGGCTTTTCAGGGAATAGAGAACAATAAAATAGAAGAAAAATACCAGAGTTCAATTTCTTTTATAATTCAGTATTTTCAAGGCTTTCAAATACATTTTTTTAAAGTAGTTATGGGGATGTGGTTCTATATTTTCCATCAATTTTCTAATTAAAACAGGATTTGGAAAGAAAGTGTTTTGCTCGCTGATTCTTTACATTGGAGATGCTCTAACATGAGTTTCATAATAGTGTAATATAATATCCGAGCAGCTTGGCTGGTTTACTTGCAGATGAGATTGTGCTGGGTCTTACAAGCTATTCCTTTAGTGATTATCTTTTTTTTTTTTTAATTGGTGGGAAATACAACATGTAGAATGGTTTGGTGGTTTCTTATAAAACCAAATGTATTTTTTAAAATATTTTATTTATTTATTTGTCAGAGAGAGACTAAAAGAGCACAAGTAGGGGGAGTGGCTGGCAGAGGCAGAGGGAGAAGCAGGCTCCCTGCTGAGCAGGGAGCCCCTTGCAGGACTCAATCCCAGGACCCCGGAATCATGACCTGAACTGAAGGCAGATACTTAACCAACTGAGCCACCCAGGCATCCCAAACTAAACATATTCTTTCCACACAGTCCAGCAGTCATGATCCTTAGTAGTTACCCAAAGGAGAGGAAGGCTTATGTCCACACAAAACCCTGCACACAGATATCTATAGAAACTTTATCAATAATTGCAAAAACTTGGAAGCAACCAAGATATTCTTCAGTAGGTGAATGAATATATAAACTCTGGTCCATTCAGGCAGTAGAATATTATTCAGCACTAAAATGAAATAAACTATCAAGCCATGAAAAGGCATGAAGGAAACTTAAATGCATATTACTGAAATCTGAAAAGATTATATACTGTGTGATCCCAGCTATAAGACAATCCAGAAAAGGCAAAACTATGGAGACAGTAAAAAGAATCAGTGACTGCCAGGGATTGTGGGGGAGGGCATGGAGACATGAGTAGGTGGAGCACGGAGGACTTTTAGGGCAGCGAGAATACTCAGTGTGATAACATAATGATAGGTGCATGTCATGATGCATTTGTCCAAATGCACAGAATCTACAGTATCACGAGCGAGCCCCAATGTAAGCTGTGGACTGGGTCATTGTGCTGTGTCCATGTAGGTTCATCAATTGTAACAAAGGCACCACTCTGATGGGTGATGTTGATAATGAGGTAAATTATGCCTGTGTAGGAGGCAGGGGATCTATGGGAAATCTGTATCTTCCCTTCAGTTTTGCTGTGAACTAAAACTGCTCTGAAAAAATAAAGTCTTAATGAAAAAGGAAGGAAGGGAGGGAGGAGGGAGGGAGGGAGGAAGGAAGGAAGGAAGGAAGGAAGGAAGGAAGGAAAGAGAAAGGAAGAAGGAGGGAAGAGAAGAAGTAAGGAGGAATTCTTTATTCCCTTTCCTCTTCCTGATGTGACAAGATAGAATGGGGTAGGGTTAATTTTTTTTTTTTTAAGATTTTATTTATTTATTTGACAGAGAGAGATCAGAAGTAGGCAGAGAGGCAGGCAGAGAGAGAGGGGGAAGCAGGCTCCCCACTGAGCAGAGAGCCTGATGGGAGACTTGATCCCAGGACCCTGAGATCATGATCTGAGCTGAAGGCAGAGGCTTAACCCACTGAGCCAACTCTACTTCCGGTAGAGTTGATTTCTAAGTCGCCATGAAATATGACCTGACCTACCTCATTGGAACCCTGGTGAGAATAAGAAGTAAACTTTTGCTGGGTTCAGCTATGGAGATTTAAGGGTTGAGGCATTACTGCAATATAGCAGAGCTTAGCCTAACTAATAAAATTCCTTTCTCAAAGCCACTATCCTACCTCGTGGAGTCTTGGTCCGTAGTGTGGTTTGGGTCCAAAAGGACACGTGCCTCAGAAAGGAGCCTCAGTGGAGTCTGTTTGGGGCCATTGCAACACTGTGTGTTGAAGACCAGATTTCCTGAGTGGTGGCTACTAGTGGATGTTGGAGTCAGCTTCTTAGCTCTGGCCAGGTGGATGCATGGCATGCTGATGCAATTCGGTTTTTGTCATTTGCATGAAATTGAGTTGGTCTCAATCCCTAATCAAGGAGACAGGATCTTCCGTAGAAAGAACATCTCACATAAAATTGTGTGTATTGGGTCATCTTTCATCTACCTTTGAAGTGATTCATGACTCTCTAAGCTAATAAAACACCTTGCTGAAATAAAATGATCCATCCAAGCAAATAAAAACTCTGACAGAGTTACTGGATGGCATTTCCTAGGGAGCTATAACTATGATAGCTAGTTCATTGAGAACTAAGTAGAAAACCCAAACACTGACAAAGCTGCAAACGAGAAATGGATCGCCATTGAGGGGGAGTCTGTGCCAGGAAGCACTCTGAGGTCATAAAATATATGGGCTCCCAGTGCAAGAGGACTTGAAGTGGGCACCCAGGCTGGCTTCTTGCCTTGGGCATGCCATAGCCATCATTCACTCGGCTTCACATGTTTCCAGAGCTTCTCTGTCACCCCCACCCTGTGCCAGGCTTCAGGGGGGGTTGCGGAAGCAGCAGAACTTGTGCTTTTAAGAGGCCTGAAGATCTGCTGGGAGACATGAGGAACCCCAGAAGAGCTAATGGGCTCGGGGGAGCAGATACATGCTAATGGAGTTTAAAGATTACAAAAGAGGGGCCTGGGGCACCTGGGAGGCTCAGGAGGATGGAGCCCCATGATGGTGATGGGCTCCACACTCAGCACCGTCTACTTGAGACTCTCCTTCTCCCTCTTCCCTGCCCCCCATTCCCACTCCCTCTCCTTCTTTCTCTCTCTCAAATAAATAAAGCTTTAAAAAATAAGGGAGCAGCACTCCAATGAAAATATTAAGGTCCCCACCTCCAGCATCCTCACTGTTGGTATCATCTTCTCCGAGTGGGATGGGAGGGCATTGATTGGGACCATTTATACCATTCTTGACAGATGGTCATTTGATCCATGTTCAGGTATCTCCAGGGTTTGGGAACTTACGGCCTGTCAAAAGCAGGCATGGTGGACAATTGTTTATATTGAGTTGAGAACTGCTTTCATCCAGCTTCTACCTACAGATCTAAGACTTGCCCTCGGGATTAATACAGTGTGAGTCAAATCTCTTTCCCAGCGGTCCTGCAGATACCCGCTCCCAGCAACCAGGCCGCGTCTCCCCACACAGACACACAGCTCCACACACCTTCTCTGAAGGCTGAGCTCCCAGCATAACTCAGAAACACAGCCTGGCTTCGAGACACCTCACCTCCTGGATGGCCTCTCTGCCTTGTATTAGCTGTTATGGGGGGTACTGGTGAGACCCCCTCTGCTTCTGCTTCCCCTCTAAGCACCCTTCTTGCCCACAGCAGGTGATAGAGCACTTCTGGCTTTAACAGTCTCATGGCTCAAACTTTGCTCCTGGAGTGAAGTCCCTGGAAAACTCCCCTTTCTGGCCCAACTCCTCCCTCATTCAAGCACCACAGAAAGGCAGGCCATGCCATTAACACTGTATGTGTGAAAGCTAATCCCATTTTTCTCCTGATGTCGGTAATATACACAAGGCCTGTGTTAACTCTTCTGTTCTCAAGTCAGGAAGCTGTTCTCTGGGCCCCATGGCAGGGTATTGGTGAAGGATAGGAGATCTGTAATTTTTTTTTTTAATAGTTTGAGGCCCACCAGCATTTGCAAAACTCGTGCCTTGAGTGCGCATACATGCATTCCTTGTGCGGCAGCTTCCTCCAGTGATAATTGTGCTATGATAGTGCAGTGTCAAAACTGGGAAAGTGGTGTTGACACAATAGTTTTTAACTCAGTTACAGACCTTCCTGGGATTTCAGCAGCATTCCTGTATAAGCGTGTGCACATGCACGTGCTCGTGTGTGTGTATAGCTCCACGGTATTTCATTGCACGTGTAGACTCAGTAACTTACCACAACCATGCATCAAACTGTTCTGACCCCCAAAGAAACTCTCTCAACTTAGCCCCTAATAATCACATCCTTCCCCCAACCCTACTTCCTGATCTGTTCTCTAGCGTTATAATTCTGTCCTTCTGAGAATGCTTTTTTAATGAAATCATATGGTATATAAGCCTTTGAGGTTGCCTTCCGCCCCCCCCCCAACTCTGCGTAATGCCCACTACTGGTATCTTTTGCTTCCATGTACTCGTGATCATAAAGAACTGTCTCGTTTTATATTTTTGTTTTGTACAATGCAACAAGACCTTCTCGATGCATACAGTTGAATACATGAGCCATTGAGTTAAGGGGAGGAGAGCAACGCATGCCCCCATGGCCAGTACATGGAGCATGAGTTGTGACCCCACGAGGCTGTCCCGGCCGGACCTTGTGGAGATCCCGGGGGCTCTGGGAGTGTGAGTGGCATAACCCGAGCATTTGCCCTTCTCTCCTGTCTCTATGCTTTAAAACACTAACATTGTTCATAGCCTGAAGATTTTAGTATTTTGAAAAGGCAGGCATAAAAATCAAGAGTAATTAAACCTGTCAACCTATAGGGTTTTTTTCAGGGAAGCATTTTAGCAGGGACAATGGGCTGTCATATTTCTAGCTCCCTCCATGGTACATGTCTTCAAAAGGTGCCTGTATTCTATAATTGTCTGATCTGGAGAAAAGTTAGACAAATTCAGATTCTAACCTTACTTTGTTCAACTCAGAAGTGATTAACCACAGAGTGAAAATACCCACAGCGATTTGGCAAATAATAGTATCACTGCTGAGCATTTCTACTATAAATGAAAAAGTAAAGTATGTAAAAAGTGAAGATTAGATGGAAAAGAGAAATGCTCATGGTTTAGGAATGTAAATGATTATTTAGTGAGCGTATCTATTTACAGCATTGTACTCTGAAAAGAATTTGGTTTTTTTCTCCATCTTTTGAGAAATCTGGGAAGTTTAATGGAATGTGAATTTTCTAAAGCAATCCTCAAAAAATACATATTTCTTGGTCTTAGATCCACTAATGTGTTTCATAGGTGAAGCCCACTAAAACCCAAGATGTTTTACAGATATAATCAAGCATACATATATGGTTGGATTCTGGTGACATAATTGTTTTTTTAAATTCAACAAATATTTACTGAATGACTACTTTGTGAAATGCCTCCCTGCTCAGCGTCCAATAAATATTTGCTGAATGAATGAATAAACGAATGAGTGTACAAGGACAAGTTAATAAGAATGTGGCCAGATATCTTGGCTTTTTAAATGAAGCAAATGATGCCAACTTCAGGATAACCCAGGAGTCCATAAAGAATCTGTTATTATCCACCTACTTCATTGCAAAATTGTCTTTGGGAACCAGATCTTCGTATTTCATTTAAACCCCTTCTAAGACATGATTAATAAAGAGCAAAGATGAGGTATTATGCATCCACTGGAAACCACTTTTCATGTTTTCTCAACAGAGAAAATAGTGATGCTTTCTCTTCTGTTAGCACTACCAAGTTGGGCTGTGAGAGTAATGTTAATGCTACTTCCAGTACTAATGCTGGTTGTTATACTCACACTAACACTAAGCAACTACTATATTGAGCTCTTGTTAAGTACCAGGCTCTGTGCTAAGCATGTGACAAGGAAGGTGTTGTTCTGTCTTCACCACCACCTTGGGAAGCCAGTGCTAATGTCTTTACAAATGAGGAAATGGAAGCTCAGAGCACTTAGCTTTCTTCTGAAGGTTACAGTGACAGTGAGGTGTAAAATTCGGATTTGAACACGGATGATTGTCTCCAAAGCAGAAGCTCGTAGCCTCCGCTGCCATTTCTGTACTGCTCCATTTCTAGCCGTTAAAGCCAGTGTAGATTGCATGAGAACTGGGCATCTGTGGATTTACTATAGCTCTTTGGGAACAACAGTAATGGCTTTTTTCCCTTCAAGGATTTCCCCACTTACATGCCTTCTTTGATCCAGTGAATTAATGAGAGCAATTGTGCATAAGAGAAAATTAAGAGAGTGAGCAAATATATAGGCAGGCGAAGTGGAGAAGTGGGAGGCCCCGGGAACCAGGTGGTCACGTGGACATCAGTTTGCGCTTACCCACTGTCAAGGCTTGGGAGACAGGGCAAGGTGGGGACAGTGTGAATTGTGGGTTTATGAACTGAGAGAAAATGGGCTGTTTATAGATACCTGGGTCCACGCTGAGTGCAAGCCCTGTGGCCTTGACTGCATTTTGACACACAGGATGCAGAAGACCAGTGGGAACAGTGTGACAGCCATTAAGGCCAACCTCTGTCCTTGGCATCCACTGGCTGAGGAATTATCACCTTCCAACCTCAGCTTACATATCACTTCAGACAGGTCAATTTCCCTTGCTGGATGTTCCTGAGGTGCTCTGTACTTCCCCTGTTCTCTAATTTTTACTTAAATTCAATTTAGTTAACATACAGTGTATTATTAGTTTCAGGGGTAGAATTTAGTGACTTCTCAGTTGCGTACAACACCCGGTGCTCATTACATCAAGTGTCCTACTTCATGCCCATCACCCAATCACCCCATTCCCCTACCTCCCCTCCCCTCCAGCAACCCTCAGTTTGTTTGCTAGGGTTAAGAGTCTTTTATGGTTTGCCTTGTCATTGCTTTTTAAACTATTTGTCTGGCCTTGAACCCTAAGAGTACAAGATGATAGTCTACTTGTTCACGGCTTTGAACTCAAGATGAAAAGAAGGCCTAGAACACAGTGATTGCTTAGTAAATAATCATGAACTAATCTCAAATGCTTTCCCAAGAAAGGGAAGAAAGAAATGCTCTGGGGACATTTCATTTGCAAGGAGAAAGGAAACCTAGAGTTTTTCTTGCTCTCTGAATTTGAGCACATTGGGTGTGTAGGACTCCTGGCTTTATTCCCTCAGACGCTCACTCCTTTTGTGGATTTTATCCGTTCATCTCACTCTTTCTCTTTTTTTCTGTTCCTTGCTGACCTCTTGCTCCTTCAATTATTTCTTTCCTTGTCCCTTTCCTTTGCTCCATGTCTTTGGTTTTATTTTGTCTATTTCTCTGAAATTCTTTCTCTAGAGGACAAAAATATATATTGATAGCTTAAGAAATTGATACTACCATTCTTAATAACTTAGGAACAACACCAAGACAATAAAAACAATGTATAACTTCCAAACCAGCTGAAGAAAATTACATCTACCCAGCAGAATATACCAAAGTTGGGGGGGGGTGGAGAAGGTATGGAAATTTGGAAGCATAAAAAAGGCAGAAATAAATATTACTATAAAAGGAATTATAAGTAAATAGTTAAAACTTATTAACCAAAGTATAAAGAAAGACTCTCTAATTGAATTAAAAAGATCAAATTAAGCAATGTATTTCATGTAAGATACATATTAAAACCAAAAATATATAGAAAGGGAAGATAGAAAAAGATTTACCAAAAAAATAAGCCCTGGTAAAGATTGTAATATCAAAGAAATAACAATTGAAGACATCAGATATTAGAAGGGGAAAATAAAGATGTCATCTATTGGTAAAATAAATAATATATCAAGAAATACAGTGAATATGAACATATATGTCCCATATAATATAAACTCAGAATACATAAGGCAATAAGTGACAGATATATGATGAAAAATAATAAATCAAAAAGCATAGTTGAAGACTAACACTTCCTCACCAATATGAGTAGTTGAAATATAAAAATAGACAAAGATAGAAG
Organism: Mustela nigripes; assembly: GCF_022355385.1. Lineage (NCBI taxonomy): Eukaryota > Metazoa > Chordata > Mammalia > Carnivora > Mustelidae > Mustela > Mustela nigripes. Next base: position 71,349,961 of record NC_081568.1, on the reverse strand, counting down.
GTTATTATAATGCAGTTTATCTGTCCCAATCTTCTCCAAGAAACAAAATATTTTCATATACACATGGAACAGACACAATTTATGTGCAAGGCCACAAAAGAAGCTTTAGTAAGACCAGTGGAACAGAGTAGAGAGCCCAGATATGGACCCTCAACTCTATGGTCAAATAATCTTCGACAAAACATGAAAAATATACAGTGGAAAAAAGACAGTCTCTTCAATAAATGGTGCTGGGAAAACTGGACAGCTATATGTAGAAGAATGAAACTCGACCATTCTCTTACACCATATACAAAGATAAACTCGAAATGGATAAAAGACCTCAACATGAGACAGGAATCCATCAGAACCCTAGAGGAGAATATAGGCAGTAACCTCTTCGATATCAGCCACAGCAACTTCTTTCAAGATATGTCTCCAAAGGCAAAGGAAACAAAAGCGAAGATGAACTTTTGGGACTTCATCAAGATCAAAAGCTTCTGCACAGCAAAGAAAACAGTCAACAAAATAAAGAGGCAACCCACGGAATGGGAGAAGATATTTGCAAATGACAGTACAGACAAAAGGTTGATATCCAGGATCTATAAAGAACTCCTCAAAATCAACACACACAAAACAGACAATCATATCAAAAAATGGGCAGAAGATATGAACAGACACTTCTCCAATGAAGACATACAAATGGCTATCAGACACATGAAAAAATGTTCATCACTAGCCATCAGGGAGATTCAAATTAAAACCACATTGAGATATCACCTTACACCAGTTAGAATGGCCAAAATTAACAAGACAGGGAACAACATGTGTTGGAGAGGATATGGAGAAAGGGGAACCCTCCTACACTGTTGGTGGGAATGCAAGTTGGTGCAGCCACTTTGGAGAACAGAGTGGAGATTCCTCAAGAAATTAAAAATAGAGCTTCCCTATGACCCTGCAATTGCACTACTGGGTATTTACCCCAAAGATACAAATGTGAAAAGAAGGGCCATCTGTACCCCAATGTTTATAGCAGCAATGGCCACGGTCGCCAAACTGTGGAAAGAACCAAGACGCCCTTCAACGGACGAATGGATAAGGAAGATGTGGTCCATATACACTATGGAGTATTATGCCTCCATCAGAAAGGATGAATACCCAACTTTTGTATCAACATGTATGGGATTGGAAGAGATTATGCTGAGTGAAATAGGTCAAGCAGAGAAAGTCAATTATCATATGGCTTCACTTATTTGTGGAGCATAACAAATATCATGGAGGACAAGGGGAGATGGAGAGGAGAAGGGAGTTGAGGGAAATTGGAAGGGGAGGTGAACCATGAGATACTATGGATTCTGAAAAAAATCTGAGGGTTTTGAAGCGGGGAGTGGGAGGTTGGGGGAACCAGGTGGTGGGTATTAGAGAGGGCACGAATTGCATGGAGCACTGGGTGTGGTGCAAAAACAATGAATACTGTTACGCTGAAAAAAATAAATTAATTAAAGAAAAAGAAGCTTTAGTAAATGTAAAGGAATCAACATCATTTATACAACACAATGTTACTGGTCATAATGCAATTAAACTGAAAAATTCTATATGTCTAGACGTATGAAAAATACTGCCAAATATCATTGGGCTGTACAAATAATCAAAGAGAAACTTTTAAATACATAGAGGTGAGTGGCAATGAAAATATCACATATCAAATTTTGTGCATCATATTCAAACTTACTCAGAGGTAAGTGTATAGCTTTAAATATTGCAGAAGTTAGGAAATAATGAGAAAAAGAGAGTTAAGCTTTCAACTTAGAACGTTCAAGAGAGAAACAAGGTAAACCTGAATAAGCAAGAAGTACATAAATGAGAATATAGGCAGAAATAAATAAATCTAGAGAACAAAAACAAATAGGAAATGAACAAAACTGCAACTGCTCTTTAGAAAGACTAATGAAATAAATTTGCCTCTGGCGAGATTGATAGGAGAGGGAAAGGAAGGAGAAAATGTGAATAAACAAAATATAAGTGAAAGAATATATATATAGCTATGTGTCAATAAATTGCAGATGCTCTGATGACTACATAACATTGCAGAGAAATGCAAAAATGCTAAAAGTGACCCACAATCTTAGAACTGTAACCCCTAAAGAAACTGAAATGCAATCATCATCACCCTTTTAGAAAAAGCCCCAGCTCCAGATAGTTTTACAGCTATGATTCAGTTTTCAGGGAAGAGGTAATCCCAATCTTATAAAGTTGCAACCAAAAAACAGGAATAGTGGGAAAACTGTTCACATAACTCTGTCAGATCACTGTGCTTTTGATTCTAAAACTGGATGAAAGCAATTCAGGAAAAGAAAATGATAGGCCCATTTCACTATAAACATCCATGTGAAATCCTAAATATATTAGCTAATTAGAGTTAATGGTTTATTTTTTTTAAACACATGCAGTTTAAATTTAATTTATCCAAGGAATTCAAAAAAGTTTAAACTTCAGAAATTCTGTCAATGTAATTTAATATATTAGTGGAATAAAGGAGAAAAAAATCTCATGACCACCCCAGTAGATGCATTTGATGATGTTCAACCTCTTCATTTAGAAAAAATACTCTGAGAAAATCTGAATAAAGGGAAAATTTCCAATCTTCAAGGTTATCTACTAACAGCTTATTTTTCTTTAGCTCAATTTCTTGCAGCTTAGTTTGTGAAAGAGTTTGAGGGAGCCCAAGTGTGTCTCTATAGAGTAGATTAGATAATATAGGGCCTATACATTTGTTTTTAAAAGAACCTACTTCACAGTCATTGGTAAAAATAAACTAGATTTTTATATGGTAATGCAAATAGATCTTAACATGGCATTGAGTAAAGAAGAATGAAGTAACATTTTGAATTATCAAAACAAACATACATAAAACAGTGACCTACTTTCGTTGGACACTCCCATGTCTCATGGCATTAATAAATATCTTAGAGACAGTTCCTATGTGCAGGGAAGAATAGTATGGGAATAGCAGAGGGGACATAAAAAAAAAAAAGAAAAGAAAACCAGAGACAAGCCCTGCATAGACCAGTGAAGGTTGTGTGTATTGAATTGAACAATAGGATTCATTCGACTTTGTGCACTGAGGACCCAAAGAATAAAGCAAAAAATCTCCTGTCTATGCCATTGAAGATGGTGACCTGGGTGCCCCCCACTATCACTGGGGGCTAACATTTCTCCAGGCCACGCAGGCTCAGAGTTACTGATCTTGCTACATTCCAGCCCCCCCACGGTGCTCCTGCATCCACCATCCCTCTTCCAGGGTGGGCCAGCCCTCCGCACCACATACACGCCAGACAGTGCCCAAGGTGTCCCAGGACGGGCTCTTCTGAAGGCTTAGAGCACTGGAGAGGCAAGGGAAGGTGGTATGGTCACAGCAGAGCAGATTCAACCAAATTCTCCATCGAGCTCTAGACTCATGGATCCAGCAGGCCAATAACAGACATCTCAACTATTAAATATCCAAAACTGACTTCTGGATTCCCCACTCGCTGCTCTGAGCTTTCGTCTCCCCTAATCTTTCCATCTCAGTAAATGACTCTTCTTTTTTCCATCGTTAATCCTTATCAGCTGTAAATTCAAACTGTAGCCTGAATCCAACCCCAATTAAAATGCCACCCTGCGAGTATAATGCTAAGTGAAATAAGTCAGAGAAGAAAAACACCATATGATTTCACACATATGTGGAATTTAAGAAACAAAACAAATGAGCAAAAGAAAGATTGAGAGCAAGAAACCAAGAAACAGACTCTCAATGATAGGGAACAAGAGGGGAGGTGGGTGTGGAATGGGTGAAATAGGTGATGGGGATTAAGGGGTTTCCTTGTCGTGATGAGCACTGGGCAATGTATGGAATGGGTGTATCTAGATTGTAGATAGAGTGTAATGTAACACTCTATGGTAACTATTTTGGAATTAAAATAAAAGAACAGTGTAGCACACAGACATACAAATAAAAGGCCACTCTAGTCCAAGTCGTCATATCTGTCACCTGAACTACTATCCTGGTCTCCTAATTGGTCTTCCTTCTTTTCTTGTCCCCTCAGTCTACTTTCTACCCAGTGACCATAATGATGTCTTAAGGACATGAAGTCACATTCCTGCACTAAAACTTGTGTGGCATCCCCATCATATTTAGATGGAAATGCCAGCTCCATATCATGATACACGTGTCCCTACCTGGTCTAGCCTTACACCTCTTCTGGCTGCTAGTCTCACCACACTGCTTGAATGAGTCCTAGACACAGCTCTTTGCTGCTTGAGCCCACAGGCTGCTCCCACCTGTAGCTCTCTCACAGGGATCCTTTCTGCCTCGAATTCTCTAGCAGCTGTTATTGGTGCCTTCACCGCATCCCCTTGGGCCTCTATATTTCTGTGCTTGCAATCTGACTTCGACCTGCCAGCAGCTACATCTTCTTGCCCAGGTAGTTTCTCTCAGACAATGTCCTCTGCTCGTGCAAATGCAGGTCAGAAGTGCCAGAGAATCAATGCCTGTGAAAGTAGCCCTCCACCCAGGAGAGGTGAATTGGTATATAAATGCCCCAGCTCTGTCAGCCCTTTGGATGAGAAGGAGATTTAAAGGCATGTGTTTTACACTGGATCCCAAAGGGCCCAGCAGGATGAGGTTCTGTTGACACACAGGGCTCAGTGGCTTGGTGACACACCCATTTGACGCTGCCCTCCCTTCGCTGTTTCACTTTCCCACTCCCTGACCAGGGCTCCCCAGAATCTCCTCTTAAACCATCTGCCTGTGAATCTTTGTCTCAGTCCTGCTTCTGGGAGAACCCAAACCAGCACAGCACCAACTCCATCAGGTCTCCTGGAGAAACAGCATAGCACATTGGGTAGGTGGGTAGATCCTGGAGTCATATTGCCAGGGCTTAAAGCCTGGACCCTCTGCTCAATCATTTTTGAACTTGGGCTCTTGTGCTCTATTTTCACATCTGTGGAATGAGAAGTAACCAGAGTACTGAGGCCAAGAGCTCTTTCAGTTGGGGTGTTCAGAGTTTACCAGATAACATTTATTGAGTGCTTACTGCATGCCAGTTTATTCTAACTGTAACACATTGATCCCTGCTTTTAATCCTCCTAGTGACATCACTATCTGATACGATATTCCATTTGCTTTGTTCAACCTTTGCTTACTGTCTCCCTCAATAAGGCCCTTGGTCCAAAAGCAGAAGGACTCACTGTGTACTTGACTACTGTGTGCCTAGCATCTAGAAAATGGCCTAGCTCACAGTAGCTACTCAAGGCACATTTGTTCAGTAAGTGACTCTTAACACCATTCTTAAAAGGCCCTTGAAGGGTCTCCCACTGTGTACCTCTTGCTGGACAACAAAGATGGCATGGTTCGACAGCATCATGTGTTGGAGGTAAGGGCGGGCATCATGGCGGGCAGAGACTTGATTGAGTGTTGCACTTGACTCTGGCTATATGTGTGGATGGACCCAGGCAGTTAGAGGCTGGAGACAGGATGCCTGCTGGAGCTCTGGTTTAGCCTTAGGTGATGAGAGCTGAAGAGACAGGCAGTACCAAGATCCTGGACACAGGTAGCAGTTGTGGGGAGGAAGGGGTGGGCTTCATCCGTGAGGGAGGAAAGAGGGAGTTTCTGAGGTCTGGAGCCTGGTTCCAGAGTAGATGTAGATCAATAAGAAATGCAGGAGGAAATGGGGGTGGGGAAGAGGTGGTGAATCTAGTTTTAACTGTGTTAGATTTGTAAAGTCTGTGGGTCTCCTGATGGGGACAGAGGTTGGTGGCCAGTTAGAAATACTGCTGTACCCCTTAGTACTGAGTTGAGGGATGGGGGTGCAAGTTTGTGCCTGTGTTTCCACATGGAAGAGGCTGAAGCAGCCCAAGGGGACGTGATCACCATGTGTCCAGAGAGAAGTCTCTTGGCCTTCTCCCCCTGGAGAGAATTCTAGACAGCCTGTGAAGCTCTAGATGGGGCCAGGGCAGCCCTGAGGCCTGTGTTTCCCCTGGGAGTGCCCTGAACTGCAATTTCTCTTCCCTTGCACTTGCACCAGGAACTCTCCCTCAAGGATGTGGGCCATTTACCTCCTCTTCTCTCTCCTTTGCCTGGAATCCCCATGGCTCTGCCCTCGGCACTGGGAGGACTGAAGGTGATTTGACCAGCATCATCAGCAGAAGTCTAGAAGAAATGACAGCAAGAGACTTCACCCAGAGGCACCAGTGAAATGATCCTTGGAAAGCCTCCAGGAATGCAGGCTGTGACGGTTTGTAATCCCAAGCTGTCCAGGGTTGGGTCAAACTACCAACTGGACTGGATTCCCAGTATGAGAACTGTCCCCAGGACTTGGGGGCTGGTGAAAGGCTCAAGTCCAGTCACCTTGGCTTACAATCTCTATTTTGTAGCCCAGTGTCCTCTGGCAAGTTGTGTAACTTCTTTGAGCCTCAGAATTCTAGTATGTAAAATGAGCAAACGGACTGTGCTCCAGAGCGCTGTGGCGAGGATTACATGAGCTAAGTGATTTCAAGGACTCCCTATATAATATGCCTGGGTCAATGGTGGCTGTGATGATTATTAGCAAGCACCTTTTTCTCCACCGGGAAAGTGAGCCTAGAGCAAGGGAACAGGTGCATAAGGTCTGGGAGGGGCATAGCAGGAGCTGTGTGGAATTGACTCTTCACCTAGAAATGAGTAAACTGAGCACCCCCCCCCCCAACTGGAATCTTCTTCCTGCCCAGCGCAAGACCCTTTTTGGCAAGTACAGAAGTTGCAGAGGAGAGGTCCGATGAGCAAGGGAATGAAGGAAGGAAGGAGTCAACAGGGAATAATGAGCCTTCCATGCTGGCCTATAAGCACTGACCTTTCTCTGATTTCATGCTGCAGCTTGTAGGGGGGACATCCGAAATGCTGTCCCGGGAGGTCTCTCAGCTGCATGTGCACACGTGTGTGCGTGTCTCTGTGTGTGCGAGGGCATGTTGAGATTAACATGAGAATAAATCGTTAAGTGTTTAATCTTCTTGGTCCCTGACTGGCCCACTCAACAGACGTTATCAAAGGCATAATTTCACATGCAGTTGTTTTTGGGTTTCCATCCCTCTCAGCGTGAGCAGGGGCGGACTGCAAAGTGTCTCATGAATTAATAAAGAGACATCCACATATTCAGCTTGGATGGCTATATTGACTTCATTTTAGGATTTGACTACAATAAATAGGGAAGAACTCATTTCCTGTCCAAGAGACAGAACCACTAATCCTCAGCAGGAGAGAATAGTTTCTAGATAGGGACCTGAGATGGAGCAGGGAGGGATCCTTTCCTGAGAAAGAGATTTCCAGGGTGTCACCTTGGAATTCTGAGTTTGGGTCCTGTGGAGGTCTCCAACTTGGCCGGGGTGCCTTGAGGTGTGAGCGTCCCCTCAGAAAGTTTGTCTTCTGAGGAAACAGGGCCATAGGGACAAAACACCGTGTGATTTACAGGAGCCTGTGTGTTGGAAGTAATGACGTGTTTGCGCTGGAGGGGATTTTAGAATTCCTGCCCCTCCCTTCACCTTAGTTTCCCACCCACAGAAGGAGGAGGCCAAGCTACATCATTGCTAAAGGCCTTTTTGCACTAGCAACCCACACCTTGACTCAACACTCACGTGCTCTGGGCTATGAACGTGCATGTGTGGGTGTGTGTGTCTTGTTTTGTCTAAAGCTTAAGGCGGCATTACTTGACTCACAGGGAGTGAACACGTGTATATGGGGTAATTTCTGGGCAGATGAACCCCATCCCTAGTGTGGACTGTGTATAATTTTATAATCAAAATGAAGCACCTAAAGATGGGATGTGGGCAGCATGCCCATTGTTGCCATGATAACCACGGGCACATCTTCTAATTGGTCACGTCTTTGTCACATTTATGTTTAGCTAATACATCTATTGAAATAATGTCTGGATATCAGTGTTCATCAGAGTGAGTGGGGATTTTTTTCCTAATTTTTAAAAGTGAGCACTGAGTCCCTTTCTCTGGGCTGCAGTGTTAGCACCCAGCAGACCCTTTGAGGCCTGAAGAAACAAGGGTAATTTGCGTCCTGTGTCTCAGGAGGTGGCCATGCTCAGCTTCTTGATGGCTTGGTATTATGCCAGGCACACCAAAGGTCATTCATCAATGCTTCCTTTATTGAGTTCATAGTGACCCCTCTTTTGGGGGAGAAGGGAGGTGTTAGCCCCAGAAAGGAATAGTTCACCTTGAAAGAGGTTGGTCCTAATACCTTTCTGCCCAGAAGTTGGGACCACTGATTATTAAACCACAGAGCAACTCCTAGAGTTACAGAACTGAATGGGAATGTTCACCCTGGCCCAGACTTTTCCAATTCTTATTTCTGCTTTTTAACTTCGATTTTTCACCTCCTTTATTCTCTTGCTTTTGGTTGCCACTCATTGGCATGTACCTTGTTACTCAAATATGACATCTCAGCATCTCCCTCCTGTCTTTCTCTCATACCCCATATTCATCAATTCTTGAGAGTTCTATCTCCAAAGTGTATCTTCAGTCCATCTTCTTCTCCCCATCTCTGAGGGGCCACCATATCCTCATTGCACCCTAGAAGACTGCAGATATCTACTAACTGGGCTCCCTGCTCTCCTGTGATCTCTCCTCTAAGCTATTTCTCACCAGTAACAGAAAGAATTGACCTGACCCCTTCAAGTGTCTCACAGGCTTCCATCCTCACCTGTCAGATGTCTTTTCACCATAGAATAAAATGCCAAGAATTTACTGTGCCCCATAAGTCTGTGTGTCCTGGCAGTCATTACCTCTCCGACCTCATTCCAATGATAGTGGACTTCTTTGTGTTTCTAGAACAGGCTCGTCTGTTCTCCACCTCTGGACATTTGGTTTGTCTCCTCTGCCTGGACGCTCTTCCCTGAGAGCTTCCTGTGACTGGCTACTTCTCATCCTTCAGGTCTAAGCTTGAAGGTCACCTCTCAAAGATGCTTGCCCTGACCACCAATCCAAATAAGACACTCTACAGCTTCTCTAAGTATCACTGAACTCACCACAGTCTGTAATGATTTATCTTTGTTCACTTTTTTATTATCTGTTTGTTCTCCTAGACCACATATTCTAGAAGGGTAGGGACCATGTATGTCTTGACTACTGTGGTATCCTCAGAACCTAGTGTATGATCATCCTAAGATGCAATGACAGAGTACTGTAAATGGGATAGTTTAAAATGGTGGGAATTTGTCCTCAAACAGCTCTGAAGGTCGGTAGTACAAAACCGAGGTGTCGGCAGGACCAGTCGCCTATGCAGGGCTCTAGGGGGGGATCCCTCCTCGCCTCATGCAGCTCGTTGTCTTGTGGCTGAGTTGTTCAGGTTCTGCCCCCGTGGTCATATTGCATTCACCTCTTCTTTCTGTCAAATCTCCCTGTCCCTCACTGTTGTCAGGACACTTGCCATTGGATTTAGAACCACCCCCCCCAGATCATTCAGGATAAACTCCTCCCCTCAAAGTTGTTAGTCACACCTCTTGCCTTTTAAGGTTATATTCATAGGTTCTGGGAATTCGGATGTGGACATATCATTTCAGGGGCCACAAGTCAGCTTGTACTTGGTGAAATGCCTGGTACCTGGGAGGTACTCCAAAAAAAAATGTTGAATGAATAAGTAAATCATCACAGCAAGGGCTTCTGTGATCAGAGAAGCTAGGTGGCTTGGCTCATTGACCGTCACCCATGATTAGAAATATTTGCCCTTAGGTGTCCTTTCCAAGTGGGTGCTCACTGTGCTGCATTAGTATTTGCCTGCACACCTGAAGTGTGTGTTTCACCCATCCTCCTGGCACCACAGGTGTCTCTTGGGTGTCTCTCTTTCTTCAGAGACCCTCTGCATCACCCACTGAGGAGGAAAAAGTAGATTCTCTAAAGCAGAAGAGTGGCAGATATTTCAGTTAGAATCTTGAAAGGAAACAGGTTTCACCCCAGTGGATCAGATGAAGAGGATGAAGAGGTTTTTAATGAGAAGACCATCTATATTGGTGTAGGAAGGGCGAAGGGGACAAACCGGGATGGTGATGTCCCCAGTGGGAAGTTATTACCACCCCTAGGAAGAAAGGGATGGAGGAGGAGGTAATGTTGACAGAGCCCCGTGAGAGGTAACAATGGAGGGGGGCTGCTTGGCATGAGCTATAGTCACAGAGGGATGATAGAAAAATAGGAAGTAGAGAAATACCCAGGCTGTCTCTCCTACCCCCTGATCTACTGGAGCCCCCCATGGGCAGAGCCCAACCAAAGCCAGAGGAAAAGAGAGCTGATAGGTGCTGCCCATGGTCCATAGAGGTCAGTTTCCTGGAGCACAGAGCCAGGAAGAAGACAGGGCATGGGTTTGGGGGAGAGGTACATGGAAAATAACGAACAAAGCAGGTTAACCAGTAGCAAGTCTGTTCGAGGGATCAGAGATGCAGGAGGCTGGAGGGGCTGTCACCCCGTCCAAAGTAAGTGAGCAGTAAGTAAGAAATGTAAGGTTGATCTCTCCTTTCTTCCTTCCCCTACCATTGCCACCCTATGGAGGCAGGGAGTCCACCTCTGTCATTATAACAGTGGCAGTACTGTTGAAATCAGTCTGTGCGTGGGGACCAGTAAGAAGCCAGCCATGTCTGCAAAGTGTCTGGAGGACTCAGACACCGAGCAACACACAGGAGGAGTCCTGTGGACAGTAGGGGCTGAAGCTCACCAAGATGGTACCAGCGGGCAGGGAGGGGACTCCAGCAGGAGTTTTTGTTTGTTTGTTTGTTTTAAAAGATTTTACTTATTTATTTGACAGAGAGAGAGAAAGAGAGATCACAAGTAGGCAGAGGGGCAGGCAGAGAGAGAGGAGAAAGCTGGCTCCCCGCTGAGCAGAGAGCCTGATGCGGGGCTCGATCCCAGGACCCTGAGATCATGGCCTGAGCCGAAGGCAGAGACTTAACCCACTGAGCCACCCAGGTGCCCCTCCAGCAGGAATTTTAATTCCATTCTGGGTTTCATGGGTTCATTCCCTCCCTCTGCCTCAGGATTATAAAAATAAAGTATGGCTTTTTACTTGCCTGTTGGACTAAAGGAGAGGAGAACTAGGATGACCGTTCTCAGCAAGCTTGAACTTGAGTGACCAGAGAGCTGTCTGGCTGAAAGCACAGACTACGTGTCTCCCCTGGACAGCCCAGCGTCTGAGCTGAATGCATGCTCCATCTCCTCACAGAGCACATCCCTGTGGCTTTGGGAATAAGGCATTTTACAAAGTATGACACCTTTACCCTTTTCCCACCATCCTTTTAGTTCGGTAAGTTGAATTTAAGGAATTTTCAAAAATTTACTGGAAGAATAAAATGAATCACTGGAAATATTAGAAAGGACGAGTTGCCTCGCTGTGAAGCACTGGAGTAGAGAAAGCTTCGTTGTGTCCTCAGGTCTTCTCTGCAGGCTGTTTTGGGTCTTCCTGAGTTGCTGTCAAGCCCTCACCTCCTTCCCTGTGAGCAGGAGGTCATGTTGGCTTTGCTCGGGTTTTCTCTCTGATCCTTGTGAGTTCTGTGGCCTCTGCTGCCTCTAGGGCAGGATCTCACTTCATTAAACAGGACAATCAATTAGGCTTGTTCATGCTGTACTACATCATCGAGCAGTTTCTCTCAAGACAGGGCTAGGTTCTTGTATCTATTGACAGCTCTATGACAGGGGTGCCTTCCAGTGGGCAACCTGCTCTGTCCTGGATTGCAGGCTGAGCCCTGTGTTCATTGTGAGGAAGTCCAGAGGGCTGTGGTGATCATATGTGCCAAGCCCCTGATTTGGGGAGTCAAGACATCCGGTGCAGAGGGGTGTCCTGTCAGGCACGAAGCCTGAAGGAATGTCCAAGATGGAACAGAGGTCCCTTGATAAAGACAAAATGGTCCTAGGTCTTGGAAAGCTGTGAAGAGCCATCATCCTTTTTTCTTTATGGTAGAAATACCTTTAAGGTTTTGGTCGTTGTACGAGTAAGGAAAACTTCTCATTGCAAGATTTCAAACAATTCAAGTCTGTGTGGAATAGTTGATGAGATTCCTTTACCGTCTCAACCCACAGCGTTAACTTTGCTCTGCTCACAGGGGATATGTCCCGATTTTTAAATGTCTACATCACATACACACACGCATGGCTGCTTTAAAGCTGGGGTCAAACCTACACCTACTTTCCTGTATCCTACTTGTTTTATGGCAGAATGTATGGGCAGCCTCCTGCTTTTATACAGAATCCATTTCTGAATGATGTTCAGAAGTGAAATATGCAAAAGGGAATAATCGACGTACATTTTCTCTGGTGATTGCAGTCACGGAGATCTCAATTATTCTGTCAGCCTGTTCATATGCTCACAATTTGTTCTTCTGCTTTGCAGTTGACCACAAAGTCCGTAAGCCTAAGTCCGAGGAGCATCAAATCAGGGCTAAAGACTTTCTCCTTGTGGTGCCCCAGTGATTTGTTTCAATTTTATGAAGCCTCTAAAACCTTGTCTCCTTGTTGTAAATATCAACATTTTAATTTCTCTTCTTCTTAACTCACTTTTATAAGGCAACAAGGATATGATGCAATAAAACATTCAAGAAAAATTGGGCAAACCTGCCCAGCCAGGCTCTTTAACCTGGATTGGGGGCTGGCAGTCACTGCCCCCTGCAGACCTCGGGGGTAGCTCCTTCTGTTGTGATCTGAAGGTCCAGACCTGACACTTGAGTGGTGGCTTATGAGGTCTCTATGTGTGGTTTTCAGAAGTATGCACTGTTCCCTTGGGGCGCCTGGGTGGTTCAGTAGGTTGTGAGTCTGCCTTCGGCTCAGATCTTGATCTCAGGGTCCTGGGATTGAGGTCTGCGTTGGGCTCCCTGCTCAATGGAGTCGTCTTTGCCTTTTCCCTCTGCTCTCCCCAACTTCTGTGCTCTTTCTCTCTTAAATAAATGAATAAAATCCCCCCTAAAAGGTTGGGGGGAGAAGAAGTATGAGCTATTCTTTAGTTGAAATGATAAAGTCAATGATATCTATATCCTAGATTTCTTTCTGGCAATGTGAGCTAATTCTAATTCTGCTCCTTAAGAAGGAAAGAGCTTACTACAAGCACATCAGGCAGCTCATGGACAGGTTGGGGGCCAAAGAACTGGGTTTGGAGCTCTGCTTTGAAGAACTATAGCCAAACCCACATGGCACAACTGCCCTGATGAGGATACAGCTCCAAGAAGCTCGAGGTACTGCAGCTGGCTTTGCTGAAAACACCCCTGCCCCTAGCACTTCTATGTCAGAAACAGCCCAGCAGGTCCTAAAGCAGGCCAGTGGGACCACGCTCTGCACCAGTGAAATGTGGCCCTCTCTGATCCTGCTTCCTCTCTTCCTTCTTGAAGTGTTGTATGGTACAGATCATTGGTGGAACAGGGTACACACCTGTGTCCTGGCTACAGAGGAGGCTGGAAGTGAGACTTCTGCTTCTACTTTGGGGAGAAGGTATCATAAGAGGGTTGATTCCCTGAACATTAGAAAGATGGGAAGCGGCTGGGAATGTAGGGAAAAACAAAACAAAACAAAACAAAAACAAAATTTATACTATAATTCATTGAGCAGATCCCTCATCAGCATACATTCATATAATTTCCTTTGCTATTAAAAAATCAGAAGCTGTGTTACAATAAACATCTTCGCATATATGCTATACACACACACACATACAAACATGAAAATGTATTTGTATACTTGACTTATTTTTATAGGATTAACTCTCAGGATTAGAAGCCCTCAGCACAGGTTGTTTAAAATCTTATATTTTGAGTACACCTTGGGTCAGCATAGCCGTGGCAGCTCTTGTCCTTTCTGCCTGTGTCTCCCGACTGTCCCTGTGCACCGTTGCCCAGGGCCCCATGCTGGCCACGACCCCACAGAGGCTGGGTCAGGGATGGGGATTCCCCAGCCCGCCTCACTTCTTGCACACTTCCCAGTTACACACTTGTGCCGCCGGTTTAGTGATGCACCCTCTTTGATGTTAGAGGGAAGCACGGACCGTGTTCTTTACAGCTCGAAGCTCTGTGACAAGGTTGACCCAGAGAAGCTCTCAGTAAATTCCCACTTTGCAAAAGACCAGGGCTTAGGCAGTTTGGACCAAATGGAGATTATCATGGCCGTGGAGGAAGAATTTGGTTTGAAGTCGCTGATACAGATGGGGAGGAGTTAATGCATCCCCGAAAACTGTAGGTTACATTGCAGAGAAGAAGGGTGTGTATGAATAAAATACCAAAGCCCCTTTTACCCCTGAGAGAAGAGTCGGAAGATGCTGCTGAGTGTCTGGAAGTGAGAACGCGTTTTGGCATTACTGCTGCCTTTGACAGAGTAATTGTGTTTAGACTTGGATTTAAAACGCCTGTTTTGCCCTTGGAAAAAAATGTATAAAACCAAAAAAATCTTATATTTTAATCTATTTTATTTTACTTTAAAGATTTTATTTATTTATTTGACAGAGAGAGAGAGACAGTGAGAGAGGGAACACAAGCACGGGGAGTGGGAGAGGGAGAAGCAGGCTTCCTGCCGAGCAGGGAGCCTGATGTGGGGCTTGATACTGGGATCCCAGGATCATGACCCAAGCCAAAGGCAGATGCTCAAAGACTGAGCCACGAAGATGCCCCTTTAAAGATTTTATTTTATTTTCTTTGTCAGAGAGAGAGAGAACACAAGCAAGGGAAATGGCAAGCGGAGTAGGCAGAGGGAGAAGCAGGCTCCTCGATAAGCAAAGAGCCTGAGGTGGCACTTGATCCCAGGACCCTGAGATCATGACCTGACCTGAAGGTCACCCAGGCCTTAACTGACTGAGCCACCGAGGTGTCCCCATTTTAATCTATTTATAACGATGTCTTCATAAAACTTGCTGAAATGGCTCTCAACAAAGATAGGTCATGTTTTTGAGGTGTTGCCAAGTTTAGGGAGTTTAAATAACACCCAGATAATAAAGTGGTTAACACATGCATATGTTTGTATGGTAGAAATGAGATATTATTATAATATAATTGTTGATTATTATTATAACCAGAATATCTTGAATAAATGGAATGAGCCCTTGCCCTACAGAGCCTGGTAACAGTCATTGAACTATACTAGCAATTTGGAGGTCTCTGCATGGATTTTCCAGTCTCTCAACATGGTCACTGTGTGGCTAGGTCTCTGTGATCCATTTTTGACATGCTCCCACAAGCCCTTAAGAATATTGACTCCAAGTGGTTCAAGTAACCACAGGGTTGCTGCATGTCATTGTATAGTAGTGATCCCATCACAGTGTAGTCTGGGGAAATTGTGCCATTGGAGTTGTGCTCTGTATAACCTGTACTCCAGTACAGATCACCTCTGCCAAGCCAAGCAAAAGGGGTCACTTGGAAGTCCTTCCAGTATTCTATATGGACATCTAATTCATTTATCTAAGGTAACTGATTATGAAACATTAAGCCTGTTTCCCTTCCAGAGCAGCAAGTCAGCTATGGTGACAGTTCCTAAGTACATAAGAAATGTATCTTGAATTCTATGACATTTTACATTCCCAGCTTCACCCAGCAGCCAATGGCTCCTTCTTGCAAGTGACATATTGATTGTACACACATGCAAGGTGACTATATTGTGCTCAGTATTTTGAGCTCATCATCTGTTATCCCATTCTCATTGTCATCCTCAGCCCAGACAGTATCAAATTGGAAGCAGTAGTGTAGAAAATTATGAACAAATCAGAAAAGACTACAGCTGTAAAATGAATCAGGCCATTGCTCCACGTTTAGCACTTCCCCTGATGTAAACACCCCGCTCATTTCCATGCCCTGTTAGGAGGTCCCAGAGCCAGGAGGGTACTGGGATCATCAGAGCTGAACTCTGACCTTGCTTTGAAGTTAAGTACCAGCTGTCCCTAAGAGCAGCAGATTCTGTTGCCGGGGAAGCCGTGTCATATCTTGGAGGCCGTAGGGTGACTCACCAAGGTGTGACAGTGAGGAAGTAGGGATCGACACATGGTGATTTATGTGGCTGTGAATGGCAATTTCACTCTTAGAGGGCACCAGGGATGGCCTGTTCCCCCAGGTTTTATGAGATTTTCATTAATCACACCTCTCCAGGTGGATTTGTGACCAGACGGATAATGAAAGGAGGCCATGTTGCTAGTTGGCATAAAGTAGGTGCCGCTCCGTCAGGGTGGATAATTTCATGCATCATCAGAGTGAAAAGCATTAATGAATGGCATGTGGGCAAGGCACACTATGGAAACCATGGGCTCCTCTGTCATTGTTCTGTGCCTGTTGTCACTTTTGTGTTTGCTTAACATACCTGCAGTGGATGTGAATGGGGTGTGCATTTTAATGTTAATTCAAACCAGTGCAGGTTCTTTCTTCTTGTTCTAAAAACTCAGTTCTACTCTTTTTCCCTGGTTCACGGAGTCTAGCCAAGGAGGATAGTGCTAGAGAGTGTCTCTGTCCCAGGTGCTGTGGGAAAGGATAGTGCTGGGATTGTCTCTGTCCCAGGTGCTGTGGGAAAGGATAGTGCTGGGAGTGTCTCTGTCCTAGGTGCTGATCCTTCAGCATCTGTGGGAAAGATCACCTTGGCCTGGGATGGCCTTTTGTCTCCCGCCCATGCTCAGTCCCTGGCTGGTAGCACAGAGGCTGTAGATCAAAGCTTGCTTGTTCTCATTGTTATGGGGTCTCCTGAAGCTGGGGTGAGAGAGGTAATGTAGAGGGAGAAGGCATTCCCCCTAAGAATGTCCTGGCTGGGCCCTCCATTCCATGCAGGTTCTTCCTGCACACTGCCCTTCCCTGCTCCCAATGGGTTCCCCTTTCCTCTTGCAGAGATCCTGCCCTGCCTGGAACCCTCCAACTTGCCTTCGAGCTCTAGGTTCACTTTGGAAGCAAGGCAAGCTCTGAGGACAGCTGAGGACCTCTCCCACAGAAAGGGCTAGGACTGTCTGCAAATCCCAACATTCTCCAGAGTTACCCTGTGGCCTTCATGCATTTCTGTTCACTTGGTGTTGGAGAGAACTGGACATGCTATCCACAGACCATCCCCTCTCTGAAACTCATTGTCCCCATTCATGTAAATCATCTAAATGACAAGTGTCTGTGGATCTATTGCCACACTGATGTCAGGATTGAGGACACAGTAATAAACCAAATAGATAAAAGTCCAGCCCTCAGGGAGCTTCTATTTCAGTGGGGAGAGATAAGCAAACAGAAACATATAGAGGTTGCTGAAAGAAAATAAGTGTCATGGGAGAGGAATAAAGTAGGGAATGGGGAAAGGTCATAGTAGGATGGGGAGGAGTAAAAATTTTAGGTAGGCTGGTCAGGAAAAACCTTACGGGGTGGGGGGCAGAGCTTTGCAGAGGAAATGAGCCCAGTGGGTGCCTGGGAAAGGGCATCCTCAGGCAGGAGTGTGTCTGGAGCATTCAGGAATTACAAGGAATCCAGTGTGACTATTTCAGAGTGAGTAAGGTGGGGAGAGGAGGACACAAGTCAGAGCAATGCAGGGCCTCATTGTGTAGGGTCATAAAGGCCCCTCATTGTGAGGATTTGGGGTTTTCTTTGGAGTGAAATTAGAAGTCTCTGAGGGTAGGGGTCAGGAACAGAAGTGGCATGGTCTAACTGATGTTGAAGCGGACAGCCCTGACATCTGTTCTGAGAATAGTCCTGGGTGGGTGGAGCAGGAGCTAAGTGATATGGCTGGCAAGAGTGGAGGGGTCACTGCAAAGGCAGTGACAAGTTGTCTGCTTTGGGATCTATCAGACAAGAGGAGCTGAGAAGATTGACTGGTAGAGTGGATTGAGATATGAGGGAAGGGAAGAGCCAAGAATGGCTCTAAGGTTTTGGACTGAGTAACAGGAAGGATAAAGCTTCCATTCACTGCATGATCTGAAGAAGATTACATGGCTTAGCTTTGGGGATATAGCCAGGTCAGGAATTTGGGCTTGAGCTCCCTAAGCCCAAGATGCTGAGGATGGTTGGATGCTGCAGCTCAGAAGAGAAGTCTGGGCTGGAGACACAAGTCTGAGCTTTCGTCTTACACAGAGTGATGAAGGCCACAGAGTTGGAAGCACTCTCCAGCATAGTGAATGAAGAGATCCCAGGACTAGGAGCCAGAACTCCCCTGCATTTAGAGGAAGGAGACATAAGTGGGAGCCAGCATAGCACACTGAACAAGAATGTTTAGGATAGTGGGGAGAAAGAAGCTGGAGAGAATGACATTCCAGAAGGTGAATGGAGGAAATGTTAACACAGGAAGTGATGGGCTGATCACTAGACTGCAAGTTCATGTGCACAGGGGCCTTATTCCTTTTTATTCTATGCTTGATCTCCAGCCCCTGAAGTAGGACCGGACACCTATCAGCTGCTCAATGAAAGAACATTTTTGAATGAATAAGCAAGTCAGGTAAGGTGAGGCCTGAGAATTTTCCCCTGGATGTAACATAGCCACTTGGAGGTTGTGTGTGACTTTACAAGAGCAGTTTCAGAGGAGGAGTGGGGATGAAAAGACTGGGGTGAGCTCCCAGGCTGAGGATGTGCTGGCATGGGACAGAGAACTGAGAAATGAGCTTGTAGCTAGAGGAGGTAAGGCACTGAATCCAGTCTGTCCTGTCACATCATTAATGGGGCCACCTTCCAAGAGCTGGCTTTCATCCTGTCATTGCTGTACCTCCACAGCACGAAGCCCAAACTCCCCTGCTGCAATCCAGCCACCATCCATCCTCTAGCCTTTGCTTTTTGCTGTCCTTCTACTCACACTTCCATTCCAGCTGAACAGTGTAGATCCCAGCTGTCCTCATTACCAGCTGTGCAACTGTGAGCAAGTCGCCCCACCAATCTCAGCCTCCGTTTTGGGATCATCACGGGGTTTTTCTATGCAGCTATTAAGGGAATCAGTGATAGCATTCAATTGGTCTTCAATAAGTAGCAGTAATGTTTATTCCTCTTTTTGTGCATTTGATTATGGTGTTGGTTTCAATCCCCCCATAGTTTATGGATCACAGTCCTCTCCAAGACCCTATTCAAGACTGTCCATTCATTTCTGCATAGTGATAATAATAGTAGTAGCAGTCAATATTTACATAGTGCTTGCTCTGCACTAAATGAATGCTTATGTCTGTCGATTCATTTAATTCTTGGAGCAACCCTAAATGGTAGATTCTATTATTGTTCCCATTCTGTGGAAAGAGAAACTGAGACACAGAGTAGTTAGATGCCTTATCTTAGGTTCCATAGCTTACAGGTAGAAGAGTCAGGTTGTTTCATTCTTTTACTGAGTGGCCACTGTGAGCCAGACTCTGCCCTAGACCTTGGGAGATTAGAAATGCAAGACTCTATCTGTGTCCTTAAGGAACTCACAGCCTGGCTTTCCTGACCACATAGGGCCAAGGTCTATCTTTTGAACTCCCATAGCTCTTACTACCTGTCCCACTCATGGAGCACTCGGGCTGCTGAACGTTCCCTTGATGTTTTACACTGTAAGCTCCTTGAGCTTGGGTTTCTGTTCTGGGACCTCTGAGTCTTGGAATCTGGATCTTGTCTTGAATATCACCAGAACTCAGTAAATAGCTTCTATGAAATGGCCCTTTGTCCCAACAGCCTCTCCAGGTTGTTTATTCATTCATTCAACACTTATGTATTGAGGGACTTTCATGAGCTAGGTGCTAATGTGGGTCCTGGGGACTCGGTAGTGGAAAAGACAGAGTTTCTGCCCACATGGTACCATGCACTAAGAGTTGGCACTGTGCTTCTGGACTTTACTGCCTCCTTCCCTCATGCACCATCATTCATGTCCACAGTAGGGTTTCTCCCCTCACCATGTGAGTTAGATTGGACTCACTTGGATTTTGTTGGGGGAAGAAGAAGGAATGGTGATATTTGCACTGGTTTTGCAAACTCAAGAAGAAGGAGTCTGGGAAAACTTAAGGAGCTGGTAGAGTTCCAGATCCACGCACCTTTCCTATATGAATAACAGGGATGTATCTTTCCAGATTGGTTGTGGAAGCAGTTGGATTACTTCACTTCAAAACCACCATTATTCAGCATATAGACACAGTACTGTCTGCAGGTCACCTTGTTCTCCCTGACCATGGGAGTCCTGTTGAGTTTAATTCATTAACCCCCTTGGGGAATTCTGATCCTCAGAATACCTCATGCATTTGATTCATCATTAAAGCCTCCTAAAAGGCTTTACTTCCTAACTACCTTCATATGTGAAATAGCAGGGGGCTGTTTTCCCTTCCAACTTAGATGTAAAGAACAGATGGGATGGCAGTAAGATGTCTACGGTCTCCTTCCTATGTTTTTTAAAAAAAGAATAAAATAGGCAAGATATCAATAAAATGCCAAGTAGAGTAACTATGTATTCCTTTATCCTATACCAAGGAGATCCTATTGTCTATAGTCTCTTGCTTTTAAAACTGTGTGTTTACACACACACACACACACACACACATGCATATACACACATATATGTACACATACACATATATATGAAGAGATTATATACAAACCATATATATAAACTGTATATATGTATATATATATACAAACTGTGGGTGGACAAGGCAATGCTCTGTAGTCTGTATTGTCTAGGGAAAATCCATTTTCAAGCTGCTTTCTCTGGAATATGAAGGTCCTCACTGCAGAAAGTCGCACAAAAAGTGTCAGAGGAACAGGACATGAGGACACCACTATATGGTTGTTTTCTTACTAACATAGTCTGACATATCACACATCTCAGCTAATATCATCTGTGGGATATTAATGGTGGTGTTCCAGAGGATGCATATGGCTACTTAAAAAAAAATCAATGAGTGGACTTCCACTTCTAGGAAGATAGAGAAGACAGATTTTCCCTTAGTTCTTCCCACTAAGTACAACTTAGTAACCCTGGACATTATATATGAAACAAACATAGGAAGACTATGAAAGGTGAAGAGAAGGCAGACCCATAGGACTTCATGACCCAAGGAACATCACTGTTGTGAGTGCCCTGGGTTTTCTTTTTGCCCCATATGTCCCAGAGTTGGAGCTGAAGAAGCCAGCAATCTTGAACTGCCAACACGTACAGACTAAAAACCTCAGCAAAAGCCTTCTTTCTGTAGCATAGAACCAGGAAAGGGACAACCAAATAAGACAGAAAACTTTTAGACAATAACCATTCTACGCCAGTCAAGGACCATAGAATAAACACTAGTCCCACCCCTACTCACACCAGTGAAGTTCAAAGAGGTGAATCTAGATTTCCACAAGGTGCCCCAGTCCCCTTCCAAGAATTGTATCAGAGAAGGCTGAGTAGGGAGCCTGGACTTCTACTCCACTTTGCAGGAACAAGAAAACCCTGTTCTTTATTGTCGAGGTGGTGTCAGAGGAGGTCTAATGGAGTCAGGACTTAATCACTGCCTCTCCCTTGTTAACCAGGTCACTTTTTCTCCACATCTCCTCACCCCATCCTGTCAATAGAAGGCCTGTGGTGGGCTGTAATGTGGTAATCCTGCCCTAGGTTTCAGTGGATGCCTACGAGGAAAGTCAAATTGCCGCCTCCCCCAACAGTAATAGGGAGTCCTCTGCCCTCTTGGGTGTCAGTAGAAGCTTACTAAAGCACCTGGACTTCTGTACCCACTTGGCAGTAATAAGACAACATCCCTCTTCTTCCAGCTAAAACAGGTTTCAGTAAGATTGCAAGTGTTGATTAACCTGACTGGTAGTCATTTCACAAAGTATACATATGTCAAATAATCACATTGTACTTAAAAAATATAGTATTCTATTTGTCAGTTACACTTCAATAAAGAGGGGAAACAGAAAAATAAGATCCAGAGTCTCAAAACACAATATTCAGAATGTACAGGCCCCATTCCAAAATCATTCATCATACAAAGAATCAGGAAGATCTCAAACAATGGGAAAAAAATTGATGCCAATACTGATATGATAGAGACATTAGAATTATTCAACAAGACTTTAAGAATAAACTGTGATATCAATGTTTCAGTGAGATATTATTAACATACTTGAGATAAAAGGAAAAACAGAAATTCTCAATAACTAAATAGATGATATAAAAAAAAAAGAACCGGGTAGCTCAGTTGGTTGGGTGGCTGCCTTCGGCTCAGGTCATGATCCCAGCGCCCTGGGATCAAGTCCCACATCGGGCTCCTTGCTTGGCGGGGAACCTGTTTCTCCCTCTGCCTCTGCCTGCCACTCTGTCTGCCTGTGCTTTCTCTCGCTTCTCTCTCTATGACAAATAAATAAATAAAATCTTTAAAAAAAAAGAAAAAGAAAAAGAAAATGATAAGAGCTTAAGGGATATGAACAGGGCACCCACGAGGTTTGCTACAGAGTATAGGTTGCTGAGTAATTAAAATGAGATGATACACAAAGAAATCCATTCCTGGCATGATGGTTCCCATTCTTTAAAAAAAAAAAAAAAAAAAAAAAAAAAGAACCAAATGAAAATTTTAAGACTGAAAAATATAGTAAGTGAAATGTAAAATGTAATGGATGGGTTTAATAGCAGAATGGAGGAGGCAAAAGAAATAATGATGAACTTGAAGAAAGAATGAAAGAATCCCCAATTTGAACAACATAAAGAAAATAGACTGAAATTAACTTTGTCACAGTAACCTATGGAACTATGAGAAAAGGCTCTAACACTTGTGTTATCAGAGTCCTGAAAGGAGAGGAGAAAGAGGGCAAGACCAAAAAAAAAAAAATGTGAACAGAAATAATGGTAGAAAACAGAGTAGAAGCCTTAATTTATGGATTCAAGAAAATCAGAAACTGCAAAGAGGATAAAACCAAACAAATCCATACCAACACACATTATAGTCAAACTTCTGAAAATTAAAAACAATAAAAAAATATTGAAAGCAGCAAGAGATACTACACTTTGTATGTCAAAAACCGTTTGAATGACAGAGGACTTCTTATTAGAGACTATAAAGGCCAGAAAGAAGTGGCACAACATTTTTGAATGAATAAAAGAGACCTGTCAACCCAAAATCCTATATCCAGAGAAAATATTCTTCAGGAATGAAAGAATATTCAAGACGTTCTCAGTAAAAGGAAAAATAAGAAAATTATGCTTCCAGAGGAACTATTGTAAAAAACTAAAGAGAGTTTTCTAAAAGTAAAAGAAATAACAAAAAAAAAAACCAATAATCTTGGAAGATCAAGAAGGAAGAAAGGATATGTAAGCAAAACCTGGGTAAATACAACAGGTTTTTCTTCTCAAATTTTCTAAATTATGTTTCATGTTTGAAACAAAATTGTTATACTACTTGTAATTCTAAGTGTCTGTAGAGAAACGATTTAAGACAATTATAAATGAAAATGTAGTGGAATATAAACGAAGGTAAAGTTCTTATACTTGAACGGGTAAAATTGCTAAATCAGTAAACTGTAGAAGTTATGTATAGATGATGTAATACTTTGGAAGTCACTAAAAATCTTTATATAGAGAGGTGCACTCAAAACACTACAGATAAATCAAAATCAGAACTCTTAAAAAATCTTCCTCACAAGAAGGCAGGAAAAAAAGAGAAATGGAAAAGAGAACAGGCAACAACAACAACAACAAAATGATAGGATTAAGCATTAACATATCAATTAAATTTTAATGGTCTAGCTATACCAATTACAAAACAGATTCTCAGAGTTAATTTAAGCAATGATCTACTATATGCCATTTATAAGAAACTCACTTAAAATATAATGGTCTAGGGAGGTTGAGTGTAAAAGGATGGAAACATTATTTAAAAGAAAGCCAGACTGGCTGTATTAATAGCAGATAAGGTAGATTTCAGAGCAAAGAAAATCCTAGAGACAGAATCATCACACAATGATAAGAGGTTTGGTTCACAAAGAACACACAGCAATCTTAAATGTGTACACAGCAAACAACAGAGGTGTAAAATATGTGAAACAGAAACTAAGAGAACAGAAAGGAAAATAGACAATTTATAGTTGGAGACTTCAACACCCACCCCCCCCAACAACTGATGGAACAACTAGATAGAAAATCACCACGGATATAGAAAACTCAACAGCACCATCCACCAGCATAATCTAATGAACATTTATAGGACACTCTACCCAACAACAACAGAATACACATTCTTTCCAAGTGTGCATGGAACATATACCAAGATAGACCATATCGTGGGCCAAAAAATAAACCTCAACAAATTTAAAAGAATGGAAACCATACAGGTTCTCCAACCACAATGGAATAATACTAGAAATCCATAACAGAAAGATGACAAGAAAATTTTCAACACTTGGAAACAAAACAATACATTCCTAAATAGCCAAGAATCAAAGAACTCTCAGGGAAGTAAAAAATACATTAAACTGAATGAAAATAAAAACATAGCATGTCAAAATTTGTGGGACACAAAGCAGTGATGAGAAGGGAATTTATAGTACTAAATGCATACATTAGGAAAGTCTGAGATAACTAATCTAAGTTTATACCTTGAGAACTCAAAAAAAAAAAAAAAAAAAAAGGAGCAAAATAAACCCAAAGCAAGCAGAAGGAAGTAAAAAATAAAGGTAGCAATAGAAACTGAGAAACCAATAGAGAAGAGTCAGTGAAAAAAAGAGATTTTTTTTAAAAGATCAATCCACAAAATTGGCGAGACTCTATCAAGCCTGAGAAAGAAACAAAGGGAGAAATAACAAATTACCAGCATTAGGAATAAAGTAATAGATAACCACTACAGATCCTGCAGACATCAAACAGAATAAAGTTGTAGTATAAGTAACTCTACATGCCTAAATTTTACAACTTGGAAGAAATGGAGCAATTTTTCAAAAAACACAAACTTCCACAACTCACCTAAAACTAAATTGATAATTGGACTAGTTCTAAACTATTAAGGAAGGTAAATTAATAGTAAAAAATTGCCCCATAGGAAATGTTTAAGGCCAGATGGTTTTACTGGAGAATTATACCAAGAGACTTAGCACCAATTTTATGCAATCTGCTCCAGAAAATAGAAGAGAAGGGAAGGTCACATTTTACAATGTGACCCTAATACCAGAACCAGATAAAACACCACAGAAAACTAAAGATCCATTTTCCTCATGAATATAGACACAAAAATCCTAGATAAAGTATTAATAGAACATTCAGCAAAGTATCAGAAGAATTATATACAAATAGCATGGAGGACATGGGGAGTTAGAGAGGAGAAGGGAGTTGGGGTAAATTGGAAGGGGAGGTGAATCATGAGAGACTATGGACTCTGAAAAACAATCTGAGGGGTTTGAAGTGGCAGGGGGGTGGGAGGTTGGGGTACCAGGTGGTGGGTATTATAGAGGGCACGGATTGCATGGAGGACTGGGTGTGGTGAAAAGATAATGAATACTGTTATGCTGAAAATAAATAAATTAATTAAAAAAAAAAGAATTATATACCATGACCAAGTGGGGTTTATTGCAGAGACGTGAAGCTAATTCAGTGTTTTAAAACAATCAATGTTATTTACCATATAAATTACTAAAGAAGAAAAATCACATGATCACATCAATTCAGAAAAAAACATTTTACAAAATTCAATCTGTTCATAATAAAAACTTTAAAAAATAAGAATACATAAGAACTTCAAATCCATAAGGACCACCTACAAAATATCTACTGCTGACCTTGTACACAGTTATGAAAAGGTGCACATTTTCTCCCTAAGATCAGGAACAAAACAGGAGGTCTGCTCTTACGATTCTTATTCAACATAATGCCAGAAATTTTAGCCCATGTAATAAGGCAAGAAAAGGAAATAAAAGACAGACATACCACAAAGAAATAAAATGGTCCTTATTTGAAGATGACATGATTATCTGAATAAAAAATTCCTAGAAATAATAAGTTTGTTCAGGGAAATTATAGGATACAAGATAATCTACTAAAGCCAATGGTATTTCTATATACCTATATATGGTATTTCTATATACCTATATATGGTAATTCTATATACCTAAAATTAACACATGCATACCAAAATTAAATATATAAAACCATTAACAGTTAACTAAACAGTTAACTAAAAAAAAGGAGAGAAATAGAAGACTAAAAAATGATGATAAAAGAGACTAAAGCTGAAAGAAATAAAAGTAGATCTGAATAAATGGAGAGGCATACTCAATGTAGCAAAGATGTCAGCTCTCTTCAAATTTGGAGACAGGTTTAACACAGTTCCTACCAAAATTGAAGTAGCTATTTTTGTAGATATAAATAAGGTCATTATACAATTACCCAATACCTATACCCAGTTTCAAGACTTCTATAGCTATTGTAATCAAGATTATGAAATATTGGTAGAGGAATAGATACATAAGTCAATAGAACAGAATAGGGAACCCAGAAATAGAAAATATGCTTAACTGAATATTTTCTTTTATTTCTAGTGAAGTAAAATTAATTTAACTGATAACCATTTAAATATGAACAAATTAGTGGCATTTAGTACATTTGCAATGTTTTGGAAATACCACCTCTATCTAACTCAAAAACATTTATCATTCCAAAATAAAACCCCTTAACCATTAATAGTTATTCCTCAATCCTCTCTCCAACCACCAATTTTCTTTCTATGATTTACCTATTCTTAGTATTTCATATAAATGGAATCATCCAATACGTGACCTTTTGTGTCTGGATTCTTTTACTTAACCTATTATTTTAAGGTTTATCTGTGTTGTCACATGTCTCAGTACTTCATTCCTTTCTATGGTTGAATAAGATTTCATTGTATTTATTTACCACAATTTGTTTATCCATCCATCCACTGATGGACATTTGTGTAGTTTCTACCTTTTGGGTTTTGTCAGTAGTACTGTTATGAACATTTGTATGCAAATCTTTGAGAGCTTGTTTTAAATTTTTTAAAGCATATAACTAGGACTGGAATTCTTGGGTCATATGGTCATTTAGTGTTTAACTTTTTGAAGAACAGCTACACTGTTTTCCATAGCAGTTAAACCTTTTTACATTCCCACCAGCAGTGTATGAGGTTTTCAATTAGCCAGAACCTTGCCAAAACTTTTTATTCTCCTTTTTTCAAAAAATATTTTTATAGCCATTGTAGTGGGTATGAAGTGGTATTCCATTGTGTTTGTAATTTGCATTTTCCTAGTGACTAAGAATATTGAACATCTTTTCATGTACTTTTGGGCCACTTGTAATATCTTCTCTGGGGAAATGTCTATTCAAGTCCTTTCGCTGTTTTTAAATTTGGTTGTTTTTCTTTTTGTTGTTTGAGTTATAAGAGTTACTTATATGTTCAGGATATTAATCCCTTCTCAGATATATGATTTGCAAATATTGTCTCCTATTCTGTAGATGGTCTGCCATTTTCTTGATTATGATCTTGCATTAGATGCATAAAAATGTTAAATTTTGAAAAAAATCCCGTTTATTTTTTGTTGTCATGCTTTTGGGATCATATCTGAGAATGCCATTGCCAAAACCAAGGTCATGAAAATTTACACCTGAAAGGTAAACAGGAAAGTTTTCTTCTAAGGTTTTACAGTTTTAATTCTTACATTAGGTTGTGATCAGTTTTGAGTTAACTTTTATAATGGTGTGAGATTGGGATCCACACCCAATTCTTACTGTAGTGAATAGTTACAGGTTTTTTCTGCAAGTAATTTGGCCATGGAAATATATTTCTGGACTCAGTTCTCTTCCATTGGTCTATATTGTCTGTCCTTATACCCACACCACACCGTTTTGATTACTGTAATTTTGTGGTAAATTTTGATATCAGGAAGTATGAGTCTTTAACTTTGCTCTTCTTTTTTAGACAGTTTTGTTTTTTTAGAAACTTTAAAGTTCTTGCCTGACTGATTTTTTACAAAGATGCGAAGAATTTCAATGGAGTAAATATAGCCTTTTCAAAAAAATGATGTGGGACAATTAGACATTCTAAGGAAAAGAGTGAACCTTATTCTAAGTTTCAAAATTTGTACAAAAATTCACTCAAAAGAGGTGACAGATTTAAATGTAAAATATAAAACTCTTAAGCTTTTACGTGAAAAAAATCTTTGGGATCTTGGATTTAGATTTGACATCAAAAGTAAGATCTGTATGATATGATACTATATGTGGAAAACCCAAAAGACTCCACTCCAAAACTGCTAGAACTTGTACAGGAATTCAGTAAAGTGTCAGGATATAAAATCAATGCACAGAAATCAGTTGCATTTTTCTACACCAACAACAAGACAGAAGAAAGAGAAATTAAGGAGTCAATCCCATTTACAATTGCACGCAAAACTATGAGATACCTAGGAATAAACCTAACCAAAGAGGCAAAGAATCTATACTCAGAAAACTATAAAGTACTCATGAAAGACATTGAGGAGGACACAAAGAAATGGAAAAATGTTCCATGCTCCTGGATTGGAAGAACAAATATTGTGAAAATGTCTATGCTACCTAAAGCAATCTACACATTTAATGCAATTCCTATCAAAATACCATCCATTAATGGAACAAATAATCCTAAAATTTATATGGAATCAGAAAAGACCTCAAATAGCCAAAGAATATTGAAAAAGAAAGCCAAAGTTGATGGCATCACAATTTCGGATTTCAAGCTCTATTACAAAGCTGTCATCATCAAGACAGCATGGTACTGGCACAAAAACATACACATAGATCAATAGAACAGAATAGAGAGCCCAGAAATAGACCCTCAACTCTATGGTCAACTAATCTTTGGCAAAGCAGGAAAGAATGTGCAATGGGAAAAAGACAGCCTCTTCAACAAATGGTGTTGGGAAAATTGGACAGCCACATGCAGAAAAATGAAATTGGACCATTTCCTTACACCACACACGAAAATAGACTCAAAACGGATGAAGGACCTCAATGTGAGAAAGGAATCCATCAAAATTCTTGAGGAGAACAGAGGCAGCAACCTCTTCAACCTCAGCCACAGCAACATCTTCCTAGGAACATCACCAAAGGCAAGGGAAGCAAGGGCAAAAATGAACTTTTGGGATTTCATCAAGATCAAAAGCTATTGCACATCAAAGGAAACAGTTAACAAAACCAAAAGACAACTGACAGAATGGGAGAAGATATTTGCAAATGACATATCAGATAAAGGACTAGTGTCCAGAATCTACAAAGAACTTAGCAAACTTACCACCCAAAGAACAAATAATCCAATCAAGAAATAGGCAGAAGACATGAAGAGACATTTCTGCAAAGAAGACATCCAGATGGCCAATAGACACATGAAAAAGTGCTCCACATCACTCGGCATCAGGGAAATACAAATCAAAACCACAATGAGATATCACCTCACACCAGTCAGAATGGCTAAAATTAACAAGTCAGGAAATGACAGATGCTGGCGAGGATGCGGAG
>NC_081568.1:71319888-71320494 GCF_022355385.1 Mustela nigripes | reverse complement strand
TACTCGGCATCAGGGAAATACAAATCAAAACCACAATGAGATATCACCTCACACCAGTCAGAATGGCTAAAATTAACAAGTCAGGAAATGACAGATGCTGGCGAGGATGCGGAGAAAGGGGAACCCTCCTTCACTGTTGGGAATGCAAGCTGGTGCAACCACTCTGGAAAACAGCATGGAGGTTCCTCAAAAAGTTGAAAATAGAACTACCCTATGACCCAGCAATTACACTACTGGGTATTTACCCTAAAGATACAGACGTAGTGATCTGAAGGCCACATGCACCAGAATGTTTATAGCAGCAATGTCTACAATAGCCAAACTATGGAAAGAACCTAGATGCCCACCAACAGATGAATGGATAAAGAAGATGTGGTATATTTACACAATTGAATACTATGCAGCCATCAAAAGAAATGAAATCTTGCCATTTGCGATAACGTGGATGGAACTAGAGGGTATCATGCTAAGTGAAATAAGTCAATCGGAGAAAGACAACTATCATATGATTTCCCTGATATGAGGAAGTAGAGATGCAACATCGGGGGTTAAGGGGATAGGAGAAGAATAAATGAAACAAGATGGGATTGGGAGGGAGACAAACCT
>NC_081568.1:71258357-71319788 GCF_022355385.1 Mustela nigripes | reverse complement strand
CAACTATCATATGATTTCCCTGATATGAGGAAGTAGAGATGCAACATCGGGGGTTAAGGGGATAGGAGAAGAATAAATGAAACAAGATGGGATTGGGAGGGAGACAAACCATAAGTGACTCTTAATCTCAC
The DNA here is from genome assembly GCF_022355385.1 of Mustela nigripes. Lineage (NCBI taxonomy): Eukaryota > Metazoa > Chordata > Mammalia > Carnivora > Mustelidae > Mustela > Mustela nigripes. The sequence goes on along the minus strand of NC_081568.1, from coordinate 71,319,657 downwards.
ATAACAAACTGAGGGTTGCTGGAGAAAGGGGGGTTGAGAGGGGGGGTGGGTTTATGGACATTGGGGAGGGTATGTGCTATGGTGAGTGCTGTGAAGTGTGTAAACCTGGAGATCACAGACCTGTCTGTACCGCTAGGGATAAAAATATATTTTATGTTTATAAAAAATAAAAAATTTTAAAAAAGTAAGATATGTAAAAAGAAAAAAGGATAAATTTGACTACATAAAAATTAAAAACTTTTGTTCTGGAAAGGATCCTATTGAGAGGATGAAAAGACAAGCGACAGACCGAGGGAAAATGTTTGCAAACCACCTACTCACAAAGGACTAGTATCCAGAGTGTATAAAGAATTCTCGAAACTCAACAGTAGAAAAAAAAAATGAACATACAAAAAAGAAACGCCAAACAATCCAAATAGATGATGGCCAAAAGACATGAAGAGGCATTTCACCAAAGAGACTATACAGATCAAGAATAAGCACATGAAAAGATGTTCAACAACATTAGCCATTAGGGAAATGCAAATTAAAATCACAACGAGATATCATTACATGCCTATCAGAATGACTACAATAAAAAGTAGTGATGCCAGCAAATGCGGACAAGGATGCTGAGAAACAGAAGCACTCATGCATTGCTGGTGGGAATGTCAGATGGTAAGAACACCCTGAAAAATGATTTGGCTATTCAAAAACTAAACATATGACCCTCCTACAAACCAGCAATTGTACTCATGGGTATTTATCTTAGAGGAAGTTAAAATTTATGTTCTTAAAAAAAAACCTGTACAGAAATGTTTATGGCAGCTTTATTTGTAAGAGCCCCCAGTGGAAATAAGTCAGGTGGTTTAACCAATGAGGTTCTTGCATACCATGGGATCCTACTCGGTAATACAAAGGAACAAACCACTGATAAGGGAAACAACTCGAACAAGCCTTGAAGTAATTATGCTGAGTGGAAAAAGACCATCTCCCATGACTACATAGTGTATGATCCTCTTTATAGCTTTGTTGAAATGATAACATTACAGAAATGAGAACAGGTTTGCAGTCTCCATGGGTTGGGGATGAGGGGGTAAGAGCAGAGGGAAGGAAGATAGATGGTGGCTATGAAAGGGCTACAGGAGGGGTCCGTGGGGTGAATGAAGGGTTCTGTACCTTGACTACATCAGTGGCAGTATTCTGGTTGTTCTAGGACATGATAGTTTGACAAGATGTCACTGGAGGACACTGGGTAAGCAGTACCCATGATTGCTCTGGTATTTCTTACAACTCTATGCGAAGTCTCTAATGATTTCAGAATGGAAGTTTTCATTAAAAATCAATAAGTGATACATTGTTTAATTTTTCTTTCACGTTTGTAAGAAAAGGCAGCAAGCCTGTCGGTGTGTAATGAGTGAGCACACACACAGTTAGGTGGAGTTCAAATGAGGACGTTTATGGCTCTATGGCTCCCTTTATTTCTTGGCTACACAGAATGGTTGAGACTGTTATATTTTAAATTGTTTTTCTTCTTAGACATATGTTTGATTTCTGCTCATAATAGATTGTGTTTAAAGACTAGAAACATAAGGAACCTGATAATGAAATACAAGATAATTAGGAGCAAAAAATGGGAAGACTGCAATCTTACTTAAAATTACCTTCACCAATCTGTAAATCACATTCATCTGATAAAAACTCTTCTATGGAACATCAAGATGTCTTTGGTACTTCAAAAACAGTGTTAAGAAGAGAAAATAGAGTGACAATTATGTCCAATTTGGCTTCTCATTTATTGAGAATAAAGGCTCTTTCCACACCCACAATGTGCTATTTGCAGAGTGGTTGCAAATAGCGGCCTGAAATCTTTCCCCTCCTGTCATTTATAAACAAAACATGGAAATTATAAAAATGAAACCATCATTTTTTAAGCATAAAATTCCAGAATTTCAGACATCGATTCTTGGAAACCAGTTTTTGCCTTGACTTGATGCTATATTATGGAGTAAAATCCCACAATATTTTTTAGTATACATTCAGTCCCCAAACAAGAGATGACATTTAATTTTTAGCATGTTTATCTGACAATTATATTTTCTCTTATATAATTTAATAAAATTAAACATTGTGTCTTCACTGTTAAATGATACAAAGCAGAATTTTTTGTAATGACTGTGTATTATGTATATTATGAATGATTGCATTAAAACAGACTGTAGAATAGAATATTTAATACGATACCCTTGTTTAAGATTTCAAATCACTCACTCATCACAGGCCACACAAAAATGGCAAAACCAGTTTCAGATTTTTTGAGGATGGTTGTAGTGAGAAGTGTCTGCGAGTCACATCTGGGTAGGCAGTGGTGACTGACGCATGTGTGTGCACTTATCAGCTTTAAAGTGTCCTGAATGTGTCACTTATTATGTGTCCGCTGCCTTTTATCTAGGGCAATTAGAAAATGGAGGGTCCTGCTCAATTAAATGTTCTCTGTAAATGAAGATTCTCTTTATGTGAGCTCTGGATTAGAGTCTGGGGACTTCAACCTTTGACTAGCCTGGGGTCCTGAGACAAATGAAGTGGGATGATGACAGTATTAATCTTCCAAGTTGTGTGTCTAAAGGCAGTCAAATAATGGATCAGGCTTTTGTGTACATTTGCGCTTCTTTCTCATTTGCCATGTTTTCTACTTTAATTAAGAACAAATCCAAACTCCACTGATTTAAGTCATGAGGAAAATAATAACCCGACATAGGGAAGATTCAGAAGTGGTGATTTCAGCAGTTCAATGGCATCCATAAGGTCTTAGCTTCTTTCCCTGTTCTGCCATCTTTCATGATCAACTTCGTTGCTCTTCGGCTCACAAGATGGTGACCGTGGGCCTACTGGACCCTTGTAGTTAACGATAGTATCAAGAAAGGAGAGAGTCACCATCTCTTCCCGTGCATCTTTTTTTATTTTTTATTTTTTAACAGATACATTTATTTTAGAGAGAGAGAGTGCATGAGTGCAAGCACATGCATGCAGGAGTGACAGGAGGAGTGGAGGAAGAGAATCTTCAAGCAGACTCCCAGAATGTGGATCATGGAGCCAGACAGGGGGCTCAATTCCATGACCCATGAGATCATGACTTGAGCTGAAGCCAAGAGTTGGACGCCTAAGCTACTGAGCCATGCAGGCACTTCTCCCTGCCCACTCTCCTCCCACATCCCATCCCCTGTGCAACTTTTTATCCCTCCAACTGACTTTCTCTCACCTGTCCTTGACCAGACTGAGCCCCTTGCTCTCCTCTTAGCCAGTTCCTGCAAAGAGAACAGGAGCCCAATGATTGGCTTTGACTATGACTATGCTGAACAGAATTGACACTCTGTAGGCAGAGGAGAGAGAAAGACTATGCATTGGGTTTTCAAGGGATCAGGTTGAGGACAGTTAAGGAAATACACCAGCAGATTCAGACCAGAAGGTTCTCTAAGGCACCTGTTTGTAGGACATGTATTTTGAGATACGTATTAGCTGCCATATATATACACTCTGTGTGTAAGTGACACAGCATTGCATAGTGATTATGAACGCAGACTCAGAGTCAAATCCTAGCTTTGCCATTTGCGAGACAAACTGTCTTGGATAAATTGTGTGACTTCTATGAGCTTCTCTTATCAAATGGGGACCTTACGGTGCTAAGAGAACTTGGTGATGCAATCCATACAAAAGGTTAGGCCCAGTGGCCAATGCACAGTTAGCAATCAATAAACATGAGGAGCTGGTGTGCTGCTGGTGAGGAGAATGAGCTAAACCCGGCTTTACGTCTCAACAGCTGAACAGCTGCTGACTGCCCTCACTCCATCAGACCCTGCCCTTCGCCCAGTCTGTTCTCCATACAGCAGCCTGAGTGATGTTCAAAACCTCCATTGATCATGTTGTTCTCCTGCCCAAAACGCTCCAGTGGCTCCCATTACACATCAAATCAGATCCAAAGTCTTTGTGTGTGAGGGGCTTAGCTACCTACCTAAGTGATCTGGCCCTGGCCACCTCCCTGCCTTCTTCAACAACTGCCCACCTGGTCCCTCTGTTTAGCGATGTCAGCCTCGCTCACGTCCAGTCAGGTCTTCATACCTAGTGTGCCTTCTGCCTGCATGTTCTCCCCACTAGATCTTGTCCTACTTCGTCCCCTCATTTCTTCATGTCTCCACTCTCAGCACCTCTTCATCCTCAGAGAGAAATTCTCAGCTGCCCTCTTGAAAAGAGTCACTACTCTTCCTTCCTTCTTCTGCATTCTCTAGAAAACAGAGCACCTCAGTGAGGAGGAGTCCAATCCCAGGAAGCAGGAACAAGGAGGAAGAAAGAGCAGATATGGAAGGCCCATCTCTGTCGTCATTTAGCTCAGGGCTTTGTCTCTGGGGATGTCCTTACACAGGACCCAGGACACTGTGTATCTCAGTACAGACCAACCAGGGAAGGAAGGGAGAATTTACCTGCTGGCTTCCTCCTATAACCAGCTCCTGCTGGTCAAGTCCTCTCCTCTGTCATGACCTTTCCCACCCCTCTGTGTTGTGTGGAGCAGCTCCCGAGGGCAGCCTGTTGGGAAACCAGAGCCCCTAGGGGGCTGGTCTGACCACTACACAGGCATGGATGGAGGCCAGTGACTCCATGTCAGTTAATGCCACATGTGGGGGGGCAAGGAGGGCTTCTTGGTTTGAGATAGTGGCAGTATTAGCAGAGGGATCTGTCTCTGAGGCTGTGGGAACAGCTCTGAGGTGCCAGGAAGCAGGTAGGGTTGAGAGTAGGGGCAGAGTGGAGGGTGTGAGGGTTGAGGTGGAGTGGTCAGTGTGGCTACTCAGATTTAGGGTGCTGTATAAGCTAAGTCTGATCTTAGCTCACAGATCCTCATCTGGCTCAGTGCTCTTCAGAATACTCAAGACAGGCCCCACTATACTGCTTGTGCATCTGAGGGGAATGTATATTCACAGGAACGAGATGTCCATAAGGTAAGCACTCATCTTTTTGAATGATCTATTTTTTTTGATTGGCATGTTATTTACGGCTCTATATTGATGAGCTGGAAAATGGGGTTGTGGCAAAAATTTATGAGTCTGAATAAATCAGGTTGAGTAAGGAGGTTGGCCCCTCTCTTTGCCTCCACCCTTCATCCTATCATCCCACTTCATCTCTCTCCTCTGTCCCCCATATAAGAGGTGGTCCTCTGTGTCTTGGAGGCCTGGACTGGTCTGTCCACATTCTCCCTGTGCACACATCTTCCTTGAGGGATTCAGCTTCATTTCCTCCTACCTGGGGGCTCCCTCAGGCCGCTGGTACCCTCAGCCTAGGCCCTGGGAACCGGATGGGACTTCTGTCTCTGGATTAACACCATGGTAAAGGGTTTTATTTTTCATGCTCTCCACTTTTACCCATTCACTCTTCCCTCTCGCTCACTGTGGCTTTTTATTCATCCCAGCTTCTTAATTAAAGTCCTCATTCTTCAAAGCTTCGTCATTGCCTTGAAAAATTTCCCAAGTCACTCTTTCCTTTTGAAGGAATACCTTACTTAATCTCCATGCTGGCTACCTTTCTCCCTAATTTAAAGTTAAACAGTTATTTCTGAGTATGATTTTAGGTCTAGAATTTTTAATTTATGCTTTCATTCCCTTAATTTCTTGGTGACTAAGTGGACCATAATTTAAGAAAACTTGGAAAAATCCTTAACATCACAGCTCTTCTTAGATCAGAGTGGCCCTCACTTCTGTAAGTCCTAGCAAAATAAAGGCATGGCCTTGCAGAATGAAAAATGGCCTCAGGAACTGACTGAGTAGGACCGCCTCCCAGCCCACCCACCTCCAACTCCCACTGGAGACATGAAGACACTAGGCCTCAAGATGCCTGGCCAGTCAATGTATGGCAGAGGCAAGAGAGGGACTGGCCCTCATGCCTTTCTGTCTGGGGCTCTTCAGAGAGCCAGACTGGTTCTTCAGTTGACTGCAAAGTTTGGGTTGAAGATTTTACCAGATGTTTTTCAGACAAGCAGCAGTGTTCAGTTGTGTAAGACCAGGAAGACCCTTTCCTGCCTTTTACCTTCTCACATGCCCTCCGAGTCTGGCTGCTGACAGGTGTTTCTGGGCACTGTCTGACCAGCCCAGGGAGATCCAACCCATAGCTAGTGACAGGGAAACTTGTGGTTGAACCTCGAGGAGGTTCCCTGCTTCTTCCCAATCCCGTGGCTCTGGGGTCTCTCTGTGCCACCCGATGTGCCGCAGTACGCTGGAAATAACTGTAGGAGACCCACTGTTTGGCTGCAGTATTTGATCATATTGCTGTGTTTTGGGTAAGAATAGAAATAGAAGAAAGTTTTTAAAGCTGGTAAAGTAAATATCTATAGGAGATTTTTGAACTTCCTGATCTTTCGAAAACATAGTGCTCACTTCCTTTTGCGTGTCTCTGAGTCTGTCTCGGGAAATTGCTCACCAATCCCCTACAATGGGGGGTTGGAGGCAGTCATTCGAACTTGTTTCCTTCTAACTTCCTCCTTCCAAAGTGACTGAATTACATGAATTCAAAACTTACCCCACCCCCCGCGCCGCTTTTCTGGCCAAGCATCCCAGTTTGCCATTGCGAAGCATCAGTATGCTTGCAAATTCTGAAACAGGGTTGCAAGCAAATTCTTTGTGTGGGTCTAGCATATTTTCCATGCTGGGGGAGTATTATTATTCAACCAACAATTGCCCTGAGAAGTCAAAGCACAGAGCAATTCATAGAGGTGTCAAGGTCTGCTGGCATCTGATGCCGCTGCCCTGAAGGTTTGTTTTATTTTGTCATTCACACTTCACCTTTTTTATTCCAAGGTGACTTTAATTCCACACTTATTTTATGCACAGTAGTCACAATAGCTCACTTCAGATGTTAGCTTTCTCTCCAAGGGATATTCTGCACATCTGGTTTGTGGCAGCTACATTCCCCCCTTCTTGGAGAAGCCAAAGAAGTCTGTGGAAGTCCAGTCCCTGTTTGCTGCACTAAACAGAGCTATTTCAGAGCTCGGTCACTCTACAGACCTTGGTTTAGCTATGACCCAGAGTTATTAAAAAGACACACGCCAAGGCCTGCCTTGGTTATTATGTAATAGGGCCACTAGGCTGACTCAGGGACATTGTGCTCAGAGAACTGAAATCTGCTTTTCCAAACACCTCAAAGTGTGGGAGGGGAGCTAAACCCAGTCTCTGAGCTGTGGAGCTCCATCTTGTCCATGGACTTAGAATTAAATTTCAGAAGGAGACATAGCCTATCTCCAAATTCCCCAGCTTCCTTTTATGTCCAGTCCTCCTTTGCTCTCTCCCAGGATGGAAAGTGCCATCCTTTCCCCAGTCCTGCTATACAGAATCTGGCTTCAAGCCAGCCTTGGGGTTTCAGTCACGGATGGCCTTGGCAAAGATTCATGGTCAACTATGAGAGAGCATTATTCCTGCGAAGGCCCTAGGGCATGGAGGATGGAATGGCCTTTGTCCTTCTGAGCCCACGTGGGAAGTCCCACTTCCCCCAAGTGGGAAGTCACAACAATGGACACCTAGAAGTCACCCAGGTCTCATGCACTCCTCATTTTGCTGATGGGGAAACTGATACTTATAGCAGAGATATGACTGGCCTGGGTTATAAGCTAGAAAGTGGTAGGGAGAGAGGTGATCCCAGACAGAAACATGTGTGAGGGGAGGGACCATGCTGGTTCACCCACTGCCATCCTCCCAGCACCTAGCAAGTGTCTGATACATAGGAGGGGCTCAGTAAATATCTGTTGAAGGAAAGAGCAAATGCAATACCTTTTCTCCCTATTTTTCCTCTTCTCTTGCTATTTAACTAAACTTATCCTAGGAAAATCCTCTCTGTCCCCTCATCCAGGCCAGAAGAGATCACAGGGGCATAGACCAGACACTGTCCTGCTGCACAACCTGGTGCCCACATAGAGCAGGGGGCAGTCCCCCCAGAAAGTCTCTTGCCCTTTAGTTACTACCAGCCTGGCCTAGCTAGGATCATACTCCTAAATCTGATGCCAGACTTGGGCTATAGATAGACCACTGGTTGGGGTGTGTGTGTGTGCTACTTGTTACAAAAGTGTTAACAGTTTATTTGGGCACCAAGACTGATGTCTAGATCAATTAATGAAAGCAAATGACGACTGGGTTGGGGTTCTCCAAAAGTTCTGGATGGTGAACAGAGATCCAGGCTTGGGGATGAAGTCAGGGCAGTGAAAATGTCTGTTCGAAGGGAGAATAGGGCACTCTCTTGTCACAGCTTGGCCAGGCCAAGCCCACATCACCTGGGACTGCCGTTGTATGCCCAGGATTTTGTTAATTCTCCAGCTGGAAGAGGGCAGAGTCAGAAGGGAGAGATAAAAACTTTGCTCTTTCGCAGGTTGTTGGCTCTCAGCGAGGGGGCGTGTCACTTCACTTAGCCTCTAGGGACTCTAAGGGCAAGGTGTACTGACCTGCCTAGGCTCCACAGCTATGGCGGCTGATTAAGACCACTTGTGCACCTTGAGAGCAGAGGCTGGAGAGCTCGGCCTGCGAAAGAGCCGGAGGACAGCAGAGAGGGGTGTGTTGGGGAGTGAAAGGGGCTGCAGATCTCTATGAGAGAGCCAGGGGCTGAAGCGCACCGCCTCAGAGATCGCCCTGGAGCTCTGGGAGTCCTCGCGCCCCGCGTGCGCGCCCGGCTGCTCCGCGCACCTGCGGCGGGCCCCGCGCGGGTCTGAGCGGCGGGCGGGCCGCGCGCACAGGTGGCGGCGATTGGGCAGGCGGGGCCCGGAGGGTGACGTCACGAGCTCCGGTCCTGGCGGCAGAAATAGGGCAGCCGCGGCGGCGGTGGTACGGCAGCGGCGGTTCACGGAGCTGGAGCCGAGACAGCCTCCTGCGCGTCCGGGACCCGCCGACAGCCGGAGAGACCGACCGAAGGACGCGGGGTCGGGTCGCCGCCACGGCCGCCACAGGCGCTCCCGTCCGACCGCGTCCGGCCACCTGGTCTTCCCTCGGCCGCGGCCACCTCAGGTACGCGGGCGCGGGGAGAGTGCCAAGACGCCGCCGCCAGCAGCCGGTCCCGCTGCGTCCCGCTGGGGTCCCGGCGCCCGCGGCTCCGCGTCTCCCTGCAGGGCCTTGCGCGGACGCTCGCTTGTCCTCACCGCCGGCTCCAGAGAGCTAAGTTTGCCCCCCTGGCGGGCGGCGGGCACGGGACCACGGGACTCGGGCTCGCCGGGGCTACCACGGCCACGGCCAGGACTCCAGGGAAAGGCTGGGGTGCGGAGGCTGGTGGCCGGTCTGCAGTAGGTATAGGAGTGACCCGGCCGGCGCGCAGAGCAGAACCGAGCCAGCAGCCCGCGCCAGCTCAGAGACCCCGCAGGCGCTGCTCCCGGTACTCGGGCCCCCGAGCAGCTTCGGAGAGCTAGGCGAGCGGCAGCCCCGCGGCTGGTGCCCTTGGCCCCGGGCTGGGGTGCGGAGCGCGCGTACTCGCTGCCTCCTACCTCCAGCTTTGCGGGGGAAACTTGCATGTCCCCACTGCAGCCCGAAGGGCCCGCTGCGCCCCGCCTGGCCATCGCTCCCCCGAGGTCCACAGAGTCTGCACGTTGGGGCTCGGCGGAGGCTGAGGAGATGGGACCGGGGCACCACCTCGTTCCGCGAGGCCCGCGGCTCCTGTTCTGTCCAGCTAGTCTCTGTTTCAAGAGAGCGTCCCTGCTGAGGAGTCGCTGGGGAGCAGTTTGTTTGGGGCACGCTCCCGCAGGGAGCTTGGTCCTAAGAGAGCTTGTGCAGTGGGTGATCTCCGCCCCTCTCTGCACCCGCAAAGGAGACCGGTTTCAAGTTTGGGGGGCACTCAAGCGACGCAGACACAGCGCTGAGCTTTGGGCGCTTGTCACCCCGAGTTGGTGGCCGAGCGCTGCGCGAGCCTTAGCGGCCCCCTTGAGCTGACGAAGCGGCGCCTTCGGCGCACTGGCCCACGGCCTGCCACCTGAGGACTTCGGCGCCCGCCACTCTGGCAAGGGCAGAAATCCGCTGCAAGCAGCAGGATCTCTCACAGTGGCCGGGACGTGGCGAGCAGCCCGTGCAGTGCGCCGGCGAGCTCAAGTTCCTGGGGCTCCGGGGAGTCGGGCCCTGCCGGGTCTCCGTGTAGCCCTGTTAGCCGCCCCCCGCCCTCCGGCGCAGTCCAGCCGACCTCGTTCCGGTAATTGTCGCCGACATTGATGAATCGCGCTGCCGCCGCTCTCCTCCGCTCTCCTCTAGGTGTCGCTTCCTTCGAGGGTTCCCGCGAGTGAAAAACAGCGCCAGTAGCTTTGATGGGTTCCCTTCCTAAATTTATTGCAAGCCTGTGCAAGGGGAATTGTGCCCGAGATAGAAACATTCGTACACATTCTGTGGGCCACGCAGAAACAATTTCATCAAGAGGCGGCACGGCAGCTCTTAACCAAATGTGCACAGAGAATGGGCCTCCATCACAGTCTCTGAGGCACAGGGAAGAAATTCAGACATTTATCCAAGGTCTAAAGTTATTTTCCCACCACCAGGCTTATGGAAAAGTCGGACTTGACTTTTAGCAGTGTCCTGTCTATGCTGGACTGGGTAGGTTCCTGTGCTTGCCCCTTCTGGCTCCGAGGAAGGCTTTGATGTGGGTGGTGGTTAGGTAGAGGGCTCAGCTGGGGAGTACATGGTCAAGGGACAGAGTGATGGGGCTTCTAGGACACCAGAGTTGCGGCAATCCTAAGGCAGTAGCTCAAACCCAAGCCATGAACTGATGCCCCACAGGGCCCATGCCTGCTTCCCATCTTGGTTTTGTGAGAAGAGGCTGCAGCATTACTACAGCATTTCTCTTCAGACACCCTTAGTTGAATTGGTAGGTTTCTTTCCATCCTAGGAAAACAGACCCTCCCTCCCTCAAGACTTTAGACTGAGCCAAACGTCATGCAAGATGATAGCCGTCTTCATATATACTGTAATGTGTTAAAGTTGTTCCAGTGGCTTTTTCTAAGACATTGTTTTTACCACCCTCAATTTTCCTTAATCTCAGGAAATCAATTTTTATTCCAGAGAGGGTCCAGCCTATTCCCATGGGCCTTGGGAGAACTTTTATCCCTTCTGCTCTGTCCAGGAGATGGGTGTGTGAGGGGTAGTTTGGATTTTTCTACTTTGACCCATCAGTTGCTTAGGATTCTTCTCTTCATCTCAGAGTTGCAGGATTTTTTTTTTTTTAAGTGATCTTCATGTTGTGATCTTCTGCTGGATTTAGTACCAAAATCCAGAAACAGGTCATTGAATAGTCACAATTTCCCAAATCTTTAATTCCTATTTTCCCTTTGTTGGTATGTTTCTGCAAATTCAACCTTCTTATGTTGCTTATGTGTGGTCAGTTGTGTGCTTACTAACTTGATGAAATTAGGAAATTATTTCACGAGCACATATGTCCTTATACTTTCTTTCTCTTAGTGCGTAACACAAAGGATGGGACTTTGGGGAAAATAGAACTCCTGTTGGGAGAATGTGGTACTTAAGCAGTATAAATGTTGAAATGATGAGAGTTCCTGGAACTCACAGGTGTGTTTGTTAAACTTCTTGGTATATAGGAGTGTCATAGATTGATCTATTTTCCACAGACTAATTTAGGCATTCAATTTATCAAATGTTGGAACAATTAACCAAAGATAAAGAGCAGATAATTAATGGAAAGTGCAGTGTAACTTCATTATGGCTTGTTGCAGGGGTAGCCTGATACATTTCCATGCCTAAGTTCCTTGGGTTGGTATTTGAGGGGCTATCTTAGGAAGTTTGAACCCCTTCCTTTTTTCTTAAAACACTTGGATATCAAAACTAGGGTCCTGAGCCTTTCCGAGGAAATTAATTTGTAGCCCTATGGTGTTAGGTTAGGGTCAATATGGCTTTTCTTTTTTTCCTTTTAACATTGAGTAGACATAACAGAGGCTGCAGGATTTTGGTGGTCTCCAGGTGGTTTCCATTTGTTGATTGCCAGCATCCCATGTACAAAACACAATGAACCTCTAATAATTGGCTAAACATACACTTGGTTAGCTGGAAAGATGGGAAATTGAGGTGCCTCAGGGTCACAAAACTTACTGTTCTCTTTAAGGCTGGGGTGGTATTGCTTGGTTTTACCAAAGCATCTTCATAATTTCTGGTCTTGGTGGTTACAAAGAGAAGCCCTTTCCATGAGGCTAAATTGTAACATCTAATTCGGTAACGTTCCCATATTCTGGGAGAGATGCTGAGAGAGAACTCATGAGTAATGTCTCTGGAAGCTCTCAGGGTCTGAAGTCCCACTGTGCCCAAACAAGGCTGGTTCCCGGAGGAGAAAAGGGAAATTTGTATTAGAACCACTGCCAGTTTAATGTCCATGCATCTCCCTGGCCTCTGACCCCATTCAGTACAGACCACTTGCATGCTGGTGTGTGTTCTGTGGTGGCAGATTTGGAATCGACCTATTCATGCCTATTTTTCCCTAACCACTTGCCATTCTTATGTCACATTTTTCAATTTCTTGGAAAAGTGAGTCAGTTTTCTGAATATCACATCTTACAAATTTGTAGTACCTCTATAATTTTAAATACAAGTAATAGCACACGTAGTGGCTTCTAATTATAAAACCAGAAAAATCCTGTGCTTTGCACACAGAGCAGATTCTTGATCTAGTAGGGCCCATCCTCCACTAAGAAAAGCAAAATTAGTCTGATTGAGACAGAATGCCAACATTCCATATGTATTTGTGACAATACAAGAGACATATATAAGAGACAAAGCCATTGCCTCGGGGTGAGGAGGCCTGATTTCAGTCTAGATCTGGCTCCTGATTTGGCTACCACATGGGGTGAATTCTTTGGCCTTCCAGGCTTCTGTCCTGTCTGTACCACAGCCAACCTAGCTCCTGATTCTTTAGATCATGGGGGAAAGTGAGGCTTGGGTGGAAAACCTCAGGGGAACCAGGTCTTTAATATCAAGTGATTGTGCTTTATGAGTTGTTTGAAAGAAAATGCAGTCCAGCTCTTTTACGAGAACGGTCTCCGATAGATTTATAGCCAGTCTTAGGACTCTAGTATGGATTGATTGAAGCTTATAAACCTAAATTGATCTCAAAAGGAACTCAAGGTTGAAAAAGAGAGTTTGTGATATTATAGATGGTACCTTGCCATTTCTATAATGAGGAGATCCTTGTATTTTCTTCTGTCTGAAGATCAGTTGGGCTCTTTGAAGGTGAGGAGTAATGAATCAACAAATCTCCTTCCCCCGGAGTGACTGTCTTCCTCATGTTGGCACTCCCCCTCAGTTGAGACGCATGCTTGCTGCCTGGCATTCTGTGCATCTCCTCATGATTTCTTTTTTTTCTTTTTTTTTTCCCCTACTACATTTCTTCCTGGCTGATAGAGACAGCAGTTCTGAGAGCTGAGGACCATGTGCCAAGTGGCCCCGTTCCGGGGAGGGATGCAGAGAGGAGCCATGTGGTTCTTTCCTCTCGCTCAGTTCCTCTGGAGGAGTGTGGCTCTTGGCAGCTGTCGGAGGAAAGGAGAGACTCAGGATTTCCTATCTTGCTTGACCTAGGTTTTCCCCATCTTGCTAAGAACAACTGTTGGCTGAAACAAAATACCACAAAGTATTGAGAGGCAGCAGAGGGAGGCTGTGAAGAGCACAGACGTCTTGCACAATCTACCTGCATGGCTTGGCATCCCATCTCTGCCATTTATTTGCCACATGGCTTTGGCAGGGTGCTTAGCCTCTCTGTGGCCTGTCTGCTGTGTCATCTGACTAGGGAATTCTTAATGCCCTCCTCATGGAGTAGGAGTGAGGCGAGTGAGTTAATACCTGCGAAGAGTTTAGAACAGCGCCTGACACATGTTATTGTTACATAAGTGCTAACCAAAGAGATGACTTCTATTTGGCTATTACATACATCATCAAAATCAGTTTCGACCCAATATTAATTCTTTTTTTATGAACTGAGCCGTCATAAAACTTGAGTTGTAAATTTTCAGGCTGTTGCTCCTGTAGATAAAATGAGTTGTCAATCACAGTGAGTATAAAATAACATCGGACAGGCATCCACCGTGCAAATGGAGTCCCATCTGGTGGTGGCCAAGCTGAGCGAAATGTTACAAAGAAGCTGGGAATATTTCAGTCATTGGCCTGGCTCTTGTGTTTCCTTGTCTGTAAATCTTCGGGTAACCTCAGTGTAAACTAGATAAAACCAGACATGAGTCCAGGTGCCATAGGCCTGGAGCCCAGGCTCCTTGAAGCAACAACTTGAAACAACTGGTTTAATATCACAGGTCTGGGTATACCTTCTAAAATAGTTTTGCAACTTGCCAAATTAACAATTGAGGTGAACAGATTTTATTTTGATGCTATCCATTAATAATAAAACATCAAACATAATTGGTCTTGGATTACTATGCAAATTAAAAACTAAATAGTCGGTTTTGTGGCTTGAATATTTCTTAACTCCAGAAATTGACATTTGTATATTGAGTCAGTTTTGATTATTTTGCTGTTTTTGGTTTATTCAGGCTTGAAAGCATGATGGGGGAGAAAAGAAGACCTTTTGTACATGTGCTTTCCTTGTGAGTGCTGTTTCATATGGATAAGTAGGGAATACTTCTCAAAAATAAAGTAGGAAAGAGTGTCTTTCTAGTTCTAGCTTAAGCACTGGTGTTTTTTGAAAAGATTTATTTATTTTAGAGAGAGAGCGTATGTGCATGAGCTGGAGGGACAGAGGGAGAGAGAATCTTCAGGAGACTCCAGGTTGAGCATGGAACCTGATACAGGGCTCCATCTCACAACCCAAGTCATGACCTGAGCTGAAAGCAAGATACCTAGGTGCCCCTCAGTATTGGTATGTTAAAAAAAAAAAATTTCCAAAAATCTAGTAAATGCTTTCTGCAGTTCTAGGCACATGGCTCTGCATTCAGAAGACAATAATTTATGGAGAGTAGGGAGTTGCCCTATTTATTTTCAGAAGAACTGGTTGCAGTTTTTACTTTCTTTTAGGTCTGAATTTGATTTTTCTCCACACTCCGCAGTCTGTGTGAAGAACTCACACACTGTGGCCAGAGTTCTGGATCAGGAGTGTGGCTCAGGGACTGCTGGGAATGCTCTACTTCTGTCCCAGGTAGCATTGCATGAGGCCATTGCCCTTAGCTCTGCCTTCCTCAGAGTGTGGAGCAGGTGCTGACGGTGACAAGACTGTGACCTTCACACTATGTTTACTGTTCACTCAGACTACTGTCTCAGTCACTCCAGCTTTGCCAACAGATGTCAAAGATGAAGAGGCAGATAGAGGAATGGAAGCCTGTGGACTGTTTGTATGACAAGAGACATGTTTTCTTAAAAGACCGTCATGACTTACAACCTTGCCTTTTCAGAGGCCAGTGTTAGATGCCATAACTTTTAGCCCTATTTCTCCTTCATGTGGGCATTTTCTGTCTCAAGTGAGGGATATAAAGCATATCTGGAAAGGCAGCCAAAGGAAGCTGGGAATGTGGTAGGAGTGAATTTGTTTCGTGGTCCAGGGATCAGTGCTAGTGATGGTGGGATACCTCCAACCCTTCTGGTTCGAAGTAGGCATCCCCCACAGCTCTCACCATGGGAGTGAGAGGGCGTGGATTCCTCCACCAGCCTGTAGTATCTGCCAAGCTGCTTCATCATTTCTGTCTGGGATACCTGCCCTGGACCAGTTCAAGGCCAGATCACATGGAATGCTGGCCTCGGAAGCACTCTGTGTTTCCATATTCCCCACCACAATCAGGATGCCGTGTGCACCACATGCAATTAAGCACTAAATTGTGTAATGCTCACAGAAATCAATAAGCCCTCTGGTTTCCTTGAGGACGAGTTGTAAATACTGCACGATGAGTTCTATCTCCCTGGCTGCGTTTCTTGAACAGAGATGGGGAAATCAAGGTTGGAATGTTACAGTAGAAACCTTAAAAAAAAAAAAATGGTAGGGCTGATTGGACAGGTTGACTAGCCTGTGTCCTTGTCCCATTAGCACCTCAGCACGTGATAGGGAGTTGAATATCTGTTGTGGCTGATCCTTAGCTTTTTCATCTGTGTAATTCTTTGGTTACTTTGAATTGCCCATTTCTTCTAGGACTTCAGATCTCTTACTGCATGAGCCCCAGGAACCACCTTAAAGGTTATTGAAATCCCGTTATCCACTGGGTGCTTGACTTCCTCTACACAAAGGAACAGTCTTGAAAGGAAGATTTTGAGCTTTATGCCCTTTTGAATCTCGCTGTCTTATAAACTGAGACATCAGCCACAAACAGGGTACCTTACATTTAACATAACTCCTCATCAGTCTTCACTGATCACTAATTGTATGCCCAGCCTCAGTGCTTTCTGAAGGGTCTGAAGCTTGGCTGTGTGGTTATGGAACAGAAGTGACACAGCTGCTCTCCCCTCGTTGGTTCTTTTAGATGGAGTGGTAGCTGCCATGTTGGGTGGCTTTCCACACCATTGTATGCATAGAGTTGTTAACTCTGTGTCCAACACTGACTTCTTTAACCCTCACCACAATCCTATGAAATACATATTATGGAACCCTTTTTAGAGGTGAATAAACTAAGGCTCAGAAGTACTGGAACTTCTCCAAAGTAGGGCAGAAGGGCTGGTGGTAGGATTTAAACTCTGGTGTGTCTGATTCTGGAGTACAAGCTCTACCTACCCACCCTGTGACGTGCTAATGTTTTGCAATATTTAATTCTGAACATCTGTCATTTTCTCAACAGACTCCACGAAATGAAACCGGGACGCTTATGGCTGCATCTCGTGCTGCTTGGGGCCTCCCTGCCAGCTGCGCTGGGATGGATGGACCCAGGACCCAGCAGAGGCCTGAACATGGGTGTGGGTGACCCACAGATGGAGGTATGGTCACATAACGCCTGCTAGGATGCTTGAAACTTTCTGCTTTTCCATGCCAGTGTATCTGATTTCTTCTCTACCTTTGGTTTATATCAGTTAGATTGCAGTGTGAGTTAAAATTGTTCCCTCTTTTTGATAGGGGACAGAAGGACACAGCATGCATTGGTCTGGACAGGAGGTTTTATGTCATGCTGTAAGTGATAGTCTAAAATCTCTGCAATGCTGAAAACGTATTCCAAAACCAGGCTTTAGTTGTATGGTTTGTCTTCCGCAAAGAGCCTCAAGAGAATGGCCTTTTTGTATATTTAATAAAACTCTGAAAATGCAGACTCAATGGTAGAGCACACCCATGTGAATTAATGAAGTCTTTTAATTACAAAATGTGTTTTAAAAGAGAGAGACTCCTTTTCACGTACACAGATAAAAAACACCAGGCTGAGAAAGAACTGGCAAGTAGGGTTCCTAAGGGAGCCTGTCTTAATGAACAGATAAGAATGATTAATGGCATGTTAGGTATATATAAATGCTTCTAAAGTGCTTGAAAAACTTATTCTCAAATGCCTCCCCAGAGAGTCTCGATACACTGCTAATTGCTCAGCGAACTTGGTCTTAAGTACCGGAGAGGATTCATAAGCTGCACCCTCGCCCTGCTCAGGTAGTAGGCCTAAGGAATTTGGGGCTTGTGAGGGGGTGCAGTTTCTCTGCAGAAATTGCTTTGTGTGTGTCAGACCCTAAGAAATGACTACACCCTTTTTCATCAAAGCTACCTGGGATTTTCTTTATGACATGGTAAATGCAAATTCTTGCCGAAGAGCTTCTCAGGCCATTTCAGCTCCCATTGCCTTCCTGGTGCACGCCTGCCTCTTGTCTCTGTGCTTGTTTCCTGTCCTTTGGAATGAGATAGAAAAATTACCTCCCAAAGTCAACATCACCAGAGAGTGAATAAAGACACACAGTGTGTGGATGGTAGGATTAATGCATTATTTGATCAAAAGACACGATGTCTTTCTCATTATTACTTAATCGTAATGCAATCCCAGACCTACAGACCTTAATCTCCGGGGAGCTTCAGAAGTCTTTGAATGCTCACGTTTGCTGCTGAGGTTCACGTGGCTTCCTTTTGTGGTGAGCAGGTGATTGAAGAGCGTCACTCTCTCCCATCACAGTCCGTGAAGGACACGACTTAATGGCCTTTTGAAAGAGCCTGGAGGCTGACTCGCTAGCCAGCACAGCATTTCCCATATGGGATGGCTTAATCATTACACTCATATCCATACAGAGGGAAAATGATCCTACAAATATATTGTTGAATATTTAATAGCAAAGCAAACAGCAAACACATAAATAAGCTTTTTTAGTCTTCTTACTATTGGGGCTCATTGGCCCACTCTTTTAAATTGCCTACTTCAATTAAAGGAGTCAAACCAATTAAGGTAGGATTTAGCTGGAGGTAAAGTGAAGGTAATTTAATATCAACCTAGGGCATCTTTATCTTGGCTGTTAACAGCCTAACACCAAGAAAGAACAGATAATGCTCATTCCGAGGCAGGGAGGCTTTCTGTTGGTTAGTTTTGGGGTGTTGTTTTTCTTGCCGCATCAGGGTAGAACCCAGGAGATGAAGCCCTCTCCCATTTCCAGGCCTTGTGCTGTTTCGGGAAAAGGAAATGATACCTGTATGGACTCCAAACGCAGGAACAGCTGCCTTATCAATCCAGTTCGTGGCTGTGCATTGCATTTTTGCAAAGTGTAATAACTTGTACTCATAGAGTCTGTTTTTATCAATGATGAAATGAGAAGATGGCCATTTGGATGGGCCTAGGATATAGGACAGCCTCAGCAAAGTTCTGATAGAGCAGGACATGGATATGGAACTGATGTGTGCTGATTCTGACCGTGCTCTGTGCATGGCCTCTCCATGCCATTCTTCACTAGCATCACGTGTTGGATTCTGTCCCTTCATCCCACATACTGACTCCTCTCCTCCAGGGCTTAGCTCTGGTTCTCATCTTTTCTCTGGAACCTTCTTTGAGCACACTTTGGTCAAATTTGATGTCATGTTCTGAACTAGTCCTTTTTATTTTTTAAATACATATTTTTTATGTTAGCAGACGAAGGAAGCCAATTTTATGTATGTTTCCCTTCCTTACAATGTCTAATAATTTTCAGAGCACAGTAGAGACTCATTATGTTTTTGAGCTGATTGGTATTCAACATTTAGTATTAGTGGTGAAGTCACTCCAGTGTTGTCAGACTTTAGTGTAGACAGTCCGTAATTTCTGCGTATGGCAGCCTGACCTGTGCGGCAGGTGCATGACCAGTGGGGACATGAATGGTCCCCCAGCCAAGCTGTAGGCAGCTTACTGGCCAGGCTTGTCACTCATCAACATCCAGGTATTTCTCCTTCAAACTGTAGCTATTAATATGTCCATAACTGACTGTCCAGACTATTCTAAACTCCTCTAGCAGTTTCCTCAGACAGTCTTACTTTCCGGAACAATCATAGCCAACCGAGTTTCCTGTAACTCCATAAATTAATCAGGACCTAAATGGTAACACGTTTCTGTGTGTGTTTTCTTCCTGCTAATACTACTTTGCAAAAACATTCATTGACTTCAGATTTTTAAAGTACTTGGAAAGCATTAATAAGATTTGACTTCCCTTTAAAGTTATTACACCAATTACTTGAGCATCCTAAGGGTAAATACGGATGAAATGACCAGAGCATGTGTGCGTTCACTCATTTGTAAAGCAATGATAGCGTATGTAAGTTTTGTTAAATTATTGTTTTATGTACAAAGACCGCAGTTGAAATAGCTTCAAGGAGTTTATCGTTTTACAAATGTAGATGAAACAAAGTGGAGCTGGGTGGAGTGCCTCTTTAATAAGAACTGAGTGGCAGACTGTGGCCTAGAATACTAATGAAATTCTGAATTCAGAGGAAACAATGCTGAGAGATACAACTCAACAAAATTCTAAAATAATTAAAATTTCCCCCTTTCCCCTATTCTCTGGCCAAGATAAATGTAGTACTAAAATCAGTATTGGTAGAATTTTTTATTTGCGGAGAATAGGAAAGTGAGAGAGGTCAGACCCAGGAACCCACCTTCTTCTGAGGGGTGGACATTTGTGGGAGGGTTCTCCCTGCCTTTCAGCCCTCACTGCTGTGTTCCCACTGTTCGCTGGGATCTCGGATTGGATGGTGGCCTTAAGTGTCCTTCATATATCCCGCTGTGCCTTCTCCACATTGCTCTGACCCAGAGTTACTAGTCCTGTACTAAATATGCCTCAGTGCTTACAGACCAGGGAAGGGCTGTGATGTCAGACACCCAGTGCTTTCAATGTGTGCAGTCTCTGAGAGGGTAGTTTTTGAGGAATAAATGTTTCTGGTGGTCTCAGTAATCAGGGTGGTCACCCACTTCCCTAACCCCAGGAGAGTCAGCCTAAGAAAGCACCTACCGTCCTTTTGCCCTTCTGCACGTATTAGTCCTAGATGCCACTGACTGCGCCCAGGGGTGCCCCCGTTCCTGGGTGGGGGTGTCTCCTAAGGCAGAAACCTGGAGTGCTCCGGCTTCCTTTTACATTTGTTGGGCATTGAGGAGATTGGAGACTGCTAAGACTGGGCACTAATTTTTTAAAAATAGTTCTTTTTTGAGTTAGTGTTGTTACTGTTACGTAGTTGACTGATTTTAAGACCACACTCTTCTAGTTATGGTCTCCTCCCCACCCCCAACCCATGCTCCACTCTTCTGACTGGTGATGGAGAGAGTAGCTGATCTTCTTGTGGGCTTTGAGGCATCCATGATTCACCTCTCCTTCCTCTTGCCCCTCTGTCTGTGGGTGTGGGAACACCACCTCCCTTCTCCCTGCAAACAGATGGGGTCCGGGCTGGTATTTTCCGAACTTCATCTGTAGACCTATGTGCATGTCTTATGGATGTTTTCTTTGGAGTCCCCATTCCTAGACACTCAACGGTACCAACTCTGACATTTAACTGGCTTGCCTCAGTGAGCTGTCCCAGCAAAGGGCCTGAGTGGGCCTTCCCTGGGGCATGACTGCGAGCTACACCCCTCTTGGAGGATCCAGGACCTCTGTACATCTGTAGACCTGGCATGGGGAGGGAGGGGGAGGCGGCTTCTTCTCTGATTCTGGAATATTCGGGCATAGCTGCCTACTGACAATTCTCCATCAGAGGTGTGGATTTTTAGTTTCTCAGCCTCAGGTTGGGAGAAATGAGGAATAAAACCTCTTATCTGCTGATGTGTGAGTAAATCCGTAGTATTCTTGGTGAAAGATGGTGATGAGTACTGCAAGTTCCTAGGGGCACTGGAGGAGCTAGTTCTTACCTCTGGAGTTAGTGCAGGCTGTGCCCTACACCAGCCTCTCTTGAATTTCAGTGTGCTTGCAAAGAACAGGGGGGTCCTGTTAAAATGCCGATGCAGTAGAGCTGGAGGGGATGGTCCGGAGAGTCTGCCTTTCTCATGAGCTCCAGGTGATGCTGATACTTCTGGTTCCAGGGGACACTGGACACAAAGGCCATAGAGGAGTCCCCTCGACCCTGCCTGCGTACATCCCAGAAGGAGATTCCGTTTGGTGATGAAACCCAGCTTTTTATTTGTTTTTGTTTTTTAGCTTTTGTCAATGTGACAAGGCTGCCTGTAGTCAGTAAAAGGAGCTGAATGTACAGGGTGCCGTTCTGCTGGGGGATAGCTTCACACTGGGTGGGCTTGCAGGCAGGTGGGTGAGGCAAGCGGGAAGGGAAGTAGCCTGGCTTTCAGAGTCTTTTTCACCTATTTTGAAGCAAGCAAGTGGACAGACAAGCTTGGCTCTCTGTGTGTAGGGTTCCTCACTGTTTGGGTGCAGGCGATTTAAATCCTGAGGGTCCGCCCACACTCTCGTGCTCCCACCCGTCACTGTCTCTCTGTCACTCATACTGGTGTCCTGCCCAGTTCCTGTTCCCAGAGCCCAGCCGGACTTTTCTGGGGATGCATCTTCTCGGCTGTTGTCGTGTTTGAGGGTCTTGTTTTTGTGTTTACCCTCAGACAGGGGAAGTTGCTGTCTTTGTCTTCGTGTCAGAGGTTTTTCCTCTCTAACTTCTCCCGGCAAGCTGCCCACCATGTACTGGTTAGTGCGCTGTAGGCCCCTGGCGTAGTTTGAGATCGTAGTTAATAGAGTTTTAATTGGCTCTGAAAAGTTCTGTGACCCAGGAAAATGAACATTTATGAGTTCACAGAAAGCCATTATTCTTCTTCCTCTTAATTTAGCATTTACTCATCTACTTTTTTAAAATGCCTCTGCTATTAAAATAATCTATGCTTCTGTAGGAAACTTTCCACCCTTATAATCAGGACATCAGGCCATGCATTGTAAATGGGGCTCTGATTTCCATTTTTCGGGGAGTTGGCAGCATCAAATCTTCCAGGCCCCAATCATCTGCTTGATTTATTCTCTATGACTTGTGGGTTATCTCTCTTGTTTACCATTTAGAGAGAAGTAAATGTCATGATGGTGTCAGATGGACTCTAACAGGCTCTCTGTGAGTGGGCTCTGCTCTTCTGTCCTGCCAAGCCAGGGCCGTTGTCCTTCTGCTTCCATCCACTGTGGTTGCTACTGTGAGTCTCCTGGGCCTTGTCTTGTCTACAGCCACTGGGAAGATGGAGGGCCCTGGTCTCAGAAACAGAGGGGATAGGATAAGATGGGCCCTCTACTCCAAGCAAGTAGCACCCGAGCTGACAGCAGCTACTCAGGTACACTGGTGTGGGGAGGAAGAAGTCTGCCCCTCTGGCCAAGAAGCCACCTGTCCATATGGCCTTGCTTCTCATATACTTGCTTTTTGACCTTAGGGCTTCCCTTGAGTCCAGAGACATGGGCCAAGAGAAACCCGTCTCTTTCCTCCTGAACCTGGTCCCAAGAAGAAGTTTTTTAAAAAGTAAAACCTGGGTATTCTCCTTTAATACATGGTCTTGGTCTCCAACCCTGGAGACCAGCACTTCATAGCTCCATGCTGTGCTTGGCTGGGGCAAAGACTATCATGAAATTCAGAAAATAAAATTAACTTCACTTTAGTTTAATTTCAAAGTCTGTTTCCCTGACAGCATTTCTGAGCTTAGTAGGGAGTGGTGATGCTGGACCCAGGTGTGAATGGACCCTTGCAGGGTGGAGACGGGAAAGGAATTCTCATGGGGGCCTGTGGGGAAAGGGCAGCTTGTGATTTAACTGAGGCTTCCTCCTCTCCTCCCAGAGATGGTGTCGTACTGTGATGTTTTGGAGGAAGAGGCTCCTGAGGGAAGGATCTGTCATAGTGAGGTCAGACAGAAGTAGAGGGGGCCGGTGGGGATGGAAGGGGAAGGTGGAGGCAGAGAGCTCTGAAGTATGTACATCTGGTCAGTAAGTGAATAGAAGTGCCCAGCTCTGGCGCTTGAGAAGGGAGAGACATCTGGCATGTCCCAAATGCTAGTAATCCACCTGTTTCATGGGTCATGTCTCTGCAGTCCAGAATAAAGCCCATTAGTCCTTTGACCCACTTCCAAGACTTGGAAGATGCTCCACTGGGGAGACCAAAGCAGAGCCCCATGAGCCCTGTAGAACCCTTCTCACTCAGAAGTGCAGGCTGCCCAAGGCAGCTTACTTCTGGATGAGAACACAGGATCTCATGTGGGTTCTGTGTTCCAGGTCCAGCCTGGCACAAACAAGCTCTGGGGACCTGAGACACTCCCTGCTCCTCTCTGGCCTCTGTTTACTCCTATGGAAGGTGAGAGGGTAGCCAGGATGCCACCTCAGATTGCCTTCAGGTTCTCTCCCCAGCTTAATTCTATGGCTGCTGAGTGTGCCCTTTCACACCGCGTTGTGAACATTTGAAATGTTGTTTCTTGGTTCTTCTAAGGCCCTCCAACACATGTGAAATCAGAAGGTTTGGCCCATCCTGTGTGCCTCAAGTCACTTGCATGTTCCCCTTTGGGAAGAGATAGCAGGGAGGAGTTCTCTGTCACTTGACTGGGGATGGGGGTGACCCTTTGGGGTCTATTTGACCACCATTGTTCTCCTGTCCTCTGTGCAGACCTTAGTTCAAAGAAGGCTTTATTGGGGCACCTGGTTGGCTCAACTGTTAAGCGACTGCCTTTGGCTCAGGTTGTGATCCCAGAGTCCTGGGATCGAGCCCCGCATCGGGCTCCCTGCTCAGTGGGGAGCCTGCTTCTCCCTCTTCCACGCCCCCTGCTTGTGCGCACTCGCTGTCTCTCTCTCTCTCTCTCTCTCTCTCTCTCTCTCTCTGACAAATAAATAAATAGGATCTTTTAAAAAACAAAAAAGCAAAGAAGGCTTTATTGCGGTGTGTGCTGATGGCACAGACTCGGGCACCCTTTGGGTGTCTGCAAGAGGAGGAGAAAGTCTTGAGAATACTGGGATGGAGAGGAGCTTGAGTGGACTGTCCTCTTCATTGTGTAACAGGGACTAAATCTGTGCAGTGTGCTGGGAGTGCACCCAAAGCACTGGCTCCTAGGCTTTTTGATCTCACAGAGCAGAAAAATGAAAATATTTTTTTAAAGATAAAGGTACTACCTAGAATTCCCGGTACCTCCTTATTTATGTTTTTATTTATTCTTTTTTTTTTTAATTTATGAAAGAAATGAAAGGCCATACTGCCAGAACCAAGGGTGGTGTGTCCCACAAGGGCCACCCACTGGCACATTCTGCATTGCCCGTGTGGATGTGTTGTCTGAAGACCTGTCACAGTGCACCTGTGGCTCACAGAAATGTTGATCTAAGACCATTGTGAATGGAGGCCCACAGACGCACATGGTGGTATGGCCTGGAGCTTTGCAGTGAGCAGAAGCCCAAGCCACACTGAGATACCAGGTCCCCAGATGCAGGTCTGGTGTTGTGCTCTGTGGTTTCTGTCTGAATTTCAAGTCTGGAAAGACATAGCTCCAAGTTAGGGAAGATGGATGCTCCTCCCACAAAGAGGCCCTTGTGCCTTCCACATAGGTGGGAGAGTCCACCTGCACGTGGGTGTTCAGTGTCCCATCCACATACTTCTCTCTGTTGAAGTGACAGGTATGTCTGGGTTGTAAAGGAAGAGTGGGGTATGGGTTTCTTGTTCATGGTTCTTTAAGTTTCTTCAGCTCTTGAAAAAATGGCACACCACTGTTATTTAGTTGATGGTGTCTTCTAATAAGAGGCAGTTTTTTTTTCACTCTTACTAGAGGTGGACTGGAGAATGGACAATGAGTGGCCTGTGGGATTCAGTTATTCCCTTAATCAAAGAGTGCATTTCACCTCAACTGCACATAGGGAGGGATGAAGACAAGTTGGTGCTGGTGGGAGGCTGGTGTTGGCCAGCAGGGAACCACCTGAGAGATCATTGGCTTCCCTCGATCTGTAGGATATTCCAAGAAGGTTCCTTTGTAATTGTTTAATGGTTCGTTTGAAGACCTTGTCCTTGGTTTTCACCTCTCTTTTGCTGTTCCAAGAAGGTGTTGAGTTCATGTTGAAATCTTTCTGGATTTTTTTCTTGACACTAGTCTGGACAATTGGAATAAAAACTTGTTTAAGCTGTTGTGTCATTCACATCTTGCTCTCTAAATAAAACAGAGCACTTTTCCCATTTATTTCTAGCCTCGCATTTCTGGAGGTTTTAGCTGGAAAACAAAGGTTGTCTCTGTAACTTTTGTTAAAATACTGTACAGTTTAAGTTTTTAGTTATTCTGGGTCTAGGCTCAGAGAAAAAGTGTGTGTGTGGGCATGTATATATTTTTTGGAGTTGAGAAGGGCAGCCGTTGGCCCTATTTCTCACAGAAGTCTTTTCCAGAGAACACCACTGATCACCGTGAGCCTCTCATGGAGTCTAGTGGCTTCAGAAACCACTTCTGCTGACCACCTACTCATCTGTGAGGGTATTGGCAGCCTGGTCCAGCAGCAGACCCACTGCCAACTTAACAGGCTGAGGTTCAGCCCCAGTCAGGGGCTTAGGCCTCTGAGGCATGGCTTGCTTCTCTGACCATACCTCTCTCCCTGCTCAGGCTGAGTCCTCCTCTGAGCTCCTGGTAGCTTGGCTGCCTGTGGGGCGAGCTCCTGCAGTAGGCAGCTCTCTGGGCTCTGAGGAGAAATGGCTGCCATCCTCCCTGCCCAGGGAGGGTATGCTCTACCTTTCTCCTTTCTCCTCTAGCATAGTTAATGTTCCAAAACCCAATAGTTGGTGTTTTCCTGCTGAGGCTGAATCACTAGCTCCAGCTGGCACCTCGGCACTCTGCTCCTGAAGTATCTCTGTTCCTACCTTTGCGTCAGGGGTCCCTCACATCAGAAGGCCCAGTGCCTCCAATCTGCTTTTCCCCAGCTCAGTAGCTAAGGAAAGTCACTTAGTCTCCTGGACCTTCAGGTTAGCAGTGAGGAAAATGTAGGCAATAATAGGACTAGTTTCAGAGTTGTCATGATTGGGGGTACATGTACTATGTGGCATTGAACTTGGCAGTTAGAGTGGTGGTTTGTGTCCCACTAAGCACCCATCAGGAGGGTTGTGTACCTCTTCTTCTCTGTGGCCTGCATGTCGCTCTCTGCTGCAGTACCTACCACTCAGACCTTCAGCGGGTTCTCTTTCTGGTGGATGTTAAGTGCCCTTGGGTCTTGATCCCTGGGACCCCCAGTG
Source organism: Mustela nigripes (assembly GCF_022355385.1). Taxonomy (NCBI): domain Eukaryota; kingdom Metazoa; phylum Chordata; class Mammalia; order Carnivora; family Mustelidae; genus Mustela; species Mustela nigripes. Next base: position 71,293,158 of record NC_081568.1, on the reverse strand, counting down.
GCCAGGGCATCCTGGAGCACAGTAGCAGGCTCAGATGTTTTAAGGGAGTGAATGGGTCCGTGATCTCTTACACATTTTGGCATCATATAGGGATTTGGACAAGGTGACTTGACTTTCTAGGACTCATTACAGAAGAAGCCCCAAGAAAGACCTGACTGTCTTCAGTTTCCATTTAGAGTAGACTCTCGTCCCAATTTCCGATATCCTCATTGAATCAATAGAAGCTTTAGAGAGTCCTGTGGGTGCCAGTCAGGGGGTGAAACACCTGACTGGCTCGAGGTCCCTTTCCTGCAGTGTTTGCCAGCATCTGCCTGGCCCAAGCTGTCCTTTCTGCCAAGAAGCCAGCATCAGTGTGATAGGTGCAGCACAACCTCGCCCCACATGGGAGCCCAGAGAATGAAATGTCAACTCCAACAAATGCAGGGTGATCTATTTGTGCTTAGAATTTTCAGGGTTAGCAGAAATCGCCTGTGGCTCCAGGGAGGGTTGCTGCCACATGTCCCTACAAAGAGAGGGAGGCATCGAGGGCAGTGGGAATGAACTTCTCTTTGGAGGTGTCATTAAATAGGTATAAGACTCTAGATGGCTTTTCTTGACACTAGTCTGGACAACTGGAATAAAAAATTGTTTAATCTGTTGTGTCATTCACATCTTGCTCTCTAAATAAAACAGAGCACTTTTCCCATTTATTTCTAGCCTCGCATTTAAAACATGCTCTTCCTCTATAGGAGGACCTCAGGCTTCTGTGGTTCTGCTGCTGCCGCATTTTGTGCATCCATTGCAGTGAAATAGGCTTTGATGTGGGCACACTGGGAGGTATCAAATGGGAGAGGCCTGCCAGGCAGATGTTCTAATTGGAGTGCTTCTAGAATATGCCCCACCTCCTTCTCGTCCTTTACTCTCTTCTGTTTGGTTGTTACATATGCTCTTGGTTTCCTTTTTAGCATTTGTCTGTGAAGAATGAGATTCTCTGCCTCATGCTTGCGTGTCCATCTCCTGCCAGTATAGCTTTGGAGGATGTCTTTGTGTCCCAAAACATGACTTCCCACTTGAAGGAATGCTTCTCAGGACACTCTGTAGATACCCAGTGTGGGTCTCTGCATCCTGGGCTGTCTGGGTCCCCTGGGACATCCAGTGGTTTTCAGTCTCAGGAACCTGGTATTCATTGAGAACCTGTGGTCAGGTTCTCTTCAGCAACCTGTGGTCAGGTTGCTGAAGAGAGATGGCATCTGTGAGTCTGAGGGCTGGGGATTGCTGGGGATCGGAGCCGTTGACTGTTGCTGAACAGGAGCTGCGTCAGCAGGGGCAATTCAACACCTATGTCAAATGCTTGATCTTTTTTTTTTTTTAATATTTTATTTATTTGACAGAGAGAGATCACAAATGGACAGAGAGGCAAACAGAGAGAGAGAGAGAGAGAGAGAGAGGAGGAAGCAGGCTCCCTGTGGAGCAGAGAGCCCGATGTGGGACTCGATCCCAGGACCCTGAGATCATGACCTGAGCTGAAGGCAGAGGTTTAACCCACTGAGCCACCCAGGTGCCCCAGATGCTTGATCTTTTATTACCTCTGTGTGGTGGTTAAGCTAATTTCTCAACTGTAGCCTAAAGGAAATGAGGTACATTTGTGGAGTAGTAAAGGAGAAGGTAGCTCCTGCCTTCCCTAGTCCCGTTCCTTCATTCCTGACCCCAGCCAGAGCAGGATGCTTGTTCTCAGAGTCCCCATGCCTCTCACCTGAAGATATGTGACTGATGGCAGATCTAGTGTCACAGGTACATCCTGGCCCATGACTTGAGGCTCCTGAGCCATCAGAGGGTGGACTGGAGGTTAGAAGCAGCTGGAGTGTCCGTGTCCTCCATGTAGATCGGATGTAGCAGTGACTGCAGTAGCCCCATGGGGTCCAGGGCTCAGAATTTCCACCAGAGCACCCCCAACCCCACAAGGTTTCAGAACTTGTTCACCAGAACAAGGCTCTGTACCCTCTCCGAAGATGAGGACCATGTCCTTCTTGTTGGCTCAGTGCCTCCTGGATCCACTGCCCCCCCCCCACCAGAGTAGGAGGCTGGCTGTAGGGTGGGGTAGCCCCTCATGGAGCTCGAGGCATCGCAGCAGTAGAGTTCCCACCCTGGAGCCTGAACTGTTCTACTGGAAGGCTCCGCTCTAGCATTAGAGCCCTGCCTTGAGCTACATGTCCATCCTTGTCCAACAAGTAGCACCAATTGGTTGATTAATTTTTAGTAATGAAAACCCTTCTGTGGCCATGCGGACTAGAACAAAATTATCTGTGACTTGTTATACATTCTAGATGAATATGTATAACAAAATTTAAACCTAATCTCATTCAAAGTGACTTTTCTTAGTTACAAGAAAAGATGGTCATAAACTGAGTTCTACAGGAAATTCCTCTCCGTGGGCTGATGTCTCACCGTGGGATCTTGAGAAAGGAGAAAGAATAACCACAAAGAGGACTTGAGGAATTCACCTGTGTACTCACAGTATGCTGAGCAGTTAGTGCAGAACAAGTCCAGGTGTGTTAGCAGTGTGGGCCAAACCCTGGGGGACATGGCAGTCATGAGCAGAGGTGGGGAAGGACCTTGTGGAGGTGGAGAGCCTTGGAGAGGCTGCTGGAGATGTGTGTGGGTGGAGTACTTATGTATGTCAGGAGGAGGAATCCTTGAGTGTAGATGGGGCCTTGGAATAGGACCCTGTCTGGTGGGAAGGAAGAGAGAAGAGATGTGGGGGTGGATATCCAGGCCCTTGTCAGAGTGATTGATCAGGGGCTCTTCGAATGCCAGGAGAGGACTCACATTCCACTGTGCTCACATCCAGTAAAGGGTTATCCTGGGACCCTCAAGATGTCCTGGAATGTACTACCAGCTGCCTGTCATCTTGCTACTTCCAGCCATATCTTCTCCCTTCTCCCACTTCTGTTGATCTCTTCCCTCTCTGTCCTTGGGGTGGGGAGTGGGTGCTGGCCATTCCATGGAGCTGCAAATCCCTTTCTGTGGCCCTCACCCTGGAAGCTTAGCCCCAGGGCCCTGGCCCTGCTCCCACACAAACCTCCAGCTCCAGGGCCTAGGACCGCTCAGTCGAGGGAAAGTCTCTGAGAACCTGGTTGTCTCCACTTAGAGAAGCCAGGGGACAAGTGCCCCCGCCATGGGAGGGGATATTTGGGAGCTCTGAGCAGGAGTATAGAGTCAGGCCTGGGATGCTCTACTGAAAGAGTGGGAAGGCAGGTTGAAGTGAGGGTAGAAGTGGTGAGGCCGAGGGGCCTGCCTTCATCCTCTCAGCGCTCTGAGCAATGGGAGCTGAGATTTTCAGAAGTATAGGGAATTTATGAGTTGAGCTTTCCAATCTTGAATGCCAGAAGGGAAGCACGAAAGCCTGGCACATGGTCTTAATTCTTTACTCTTATGCTCTCTAACCACTTTGTTCTGTCTGACTCATTGGTACCCTCCCCCCACCCTCGGCACACCAACCTGGTCTGTGTGCTCAGGGTGGCTCGGAAGCCCAGCCTACCCATCTTTAGGTGATCCCAGCTATCAGCCTCTCCAGAAGGCCTGACCTCCAACGGCTGACTCACATCTTACCAGGCACCACCCCTACCCTCCTCTCCCTCCCGAGTCCCATGTGTATACCTTGCCTGCCAGCGTGACTGAACAGAAGCAGGCTTGGATGGGGCTTGGAGGTGGCCCTGTGACTCCAGAGTCACGTCCCCTGTGGCTGCAGGAACCTCCTTAGTTCAGGTGCTTTGAGGTTTAGCTGGAATTGTTTTGGGGAAGAAAGGGCTCCATGGGGAGAAAGTCATAGCTTTTCAAGAAGTCTCTTCTAAGAGACTCGCTGCCCTGTGGAATCTAGGGAGCGACATCACAACAGAGCTGTTGTGGAATAATTAGGCCAGTCATCATGGAAGACAAGACGTGATAAGTGATCTTCCCAGCTGTGGCGCTGAGCTTTGCTCCCAGCCAGGTGTGAAGTCTTGTTGCATTAGGAGCTTTTTTTTTTTTTTTTCAGTGATGTTTGTTTCTATATAACCAAGCATTATGGAATGTTAGGGAATGAGAGACACCTCAACAGTTGGGGATGACCGAGCAAGGGGCCTCTGGAAGTCTGAATGACCCTTGTTATCCATTCCTTACAGGAAAAAAGAGATTCTTGGTAGGAATTCTGACTCCTGATACAGAATTTTTTGAATTCCATAGCTGTTAATGATGATAACATTAATAAACAGCTACCATTTTGTCAAAGCTTTAAGCAGATTACTTCACTGACTTAGATTCTTTGAGGTCCTATTCACTTGGTTATTTTAAAGATCTGGAAACAGGCTTCAGGATGGTAGGTGAGCTGCTTAAGGTCTTTTGAATATTACACAGTGGAGCTGGGGTTTGCAACTGGCCTTTTGACTGTGCCAGTTGCCCTCTTAACCACAAGCCTGTGTTATTACCACCCCTCCACACATATTTTTGAGGCTAAGAAAAGGACATTTGATGACACTGGGCTCTGAAAGCCAAAGCAGACCCTTTCACATCAGATAACGCATCTCCACCTCCCAGAGGATGGCAGAGCTTGAGGTGGCCACTGGGGATTGGGCTGTGGGCAGTTTCTTGACATTCCCTATGGGGAGTGACAGAGCATGTCCTGTCCCTACTCATTCCCTGTGTCCCCAGCATGTGCACCTGTTTCTTCCCTTCTCCTATGGTGGGAATGGGCCTACAGGAAAGCCATGGAGGCTAGTAGAGTGAACATGTCTTTGACTGTTACCTTCCAGTTCCACAAGGGGGTCCAGTGGGACTTTGTAACCGTATGCACATTCATAATGTGTCCCTCAGCATCTGCCCCCATGTGGGGCAGGGCCTGAGCAGACCCACGGCTGGGCTTGTGCTTACAGAGCGGTGGGTGTTTAGACTCTGGGCAGAGACCTTAGCATGATGATGTGTGATGGTCTCTGTTTCTGCTTCTAAGAATTGGCCTTAGGAGGTTGCCAAGGGTCAAGGAAAACAGTCTCCCTTCCAAAAGCTGGGCTCTGGGACCTAAGTGAGGAGGTGGGACTCCCTGCTGTGGTAACCAAAGTGGTTACTCTTAGAACCAGCTCCTGGTTCCAGCCAGAGGCAAGTGCTGTACCTGCTGTGGAGGGGCTGTCATGAAAGAAGGCCCTGTCCTTCCCAGAGGTCGGGCAGCCCCAGGCACATGGGACATGGAGCTTGGTCAAGCTGTAGTGGTGGGCGATGGTTCTTCAGAAGTATGTCTCCCTCAGCTAGGTGGGTGTGTATACCGCTGGAGCTCACTGCCCCTGCCCTGTGGGACAGCTGTGGCTGGCCAGTGGTCGGGGCTGCCTGGGAGTGAGAAGGGAAGCTCAGCTCTCTAGGCTGGGCAGGTTACATTACGCAGATACCAAGGGAGGAATCCTGGCATTTATTTGTGCTGGGGCCGCTGGGCAGCCCAGAGTCTGAGAGAAAGTCAGGCATGACAGCCTGGAGTGGGTCTAAGAAGATGTGGGAGGAGACCACTATGGCCAAGTGCTGATAGTCTACAGGTGACACTATACCAACCCCTGGAGCCCTCCCACCACTCCATCCATCCTCATCATTGCACACCTGCCTGGGTGAACTCCAAGCATCTCCCTAGCTCCTGAGAACTTGCTGAGCATTCCGGGCACTATATTGAGGGCCAGGGCACAGGGAAACCTGACATACCCAGGCTGCTGTCTGTGGGTGGACATTGGTGAGTTAGGGCAGCCACTGGACATGGAGTGCTCTCGGCTTCCCTCCTCTCTCACTTCGCATCACTGTCTCCTAGCCACCACCCCGAGTCTCCTCTTAAAGCCAAGGAAACCGAGGCTCCCAAAGGCCAGCACCTTGTAGCCTCTTGCTCTGTGGGCCAGGGATCCTCATGGCTGCACAGAGCCAGCTCACGCTCTCCAGGCAAGCCAGAGCATTCTGTCCTTCTCTGGAGAGGCCACACATTGCCCAGTACTAAGCCTTCCCTCTTCTGCCTGCCACCCAGTGGCTGCTGAGACCTGCTGAGACCTGGGTAGTTAGGTGGCATCACTTCCTGTGGAAACAGGACAACCTGCTTGGGCCATTTTCCTGGCTTTGCTAAGTCTTGCTGGGAGGAGAAACTGGTGCCATTGTTTACATTTGGTGTGCCAGTGACACCGTGTCTCTGGGGAGGCCATGCTAGCACTGGGGAAGCCATGCTGGGCCATGAGACACTGCCCAGCATCACCAAAAGTAGCAGTGACCTGGGAAGTGTCAGCCTAAGTGGCGCGAGAGAGTGTATAAGGGATTTAGTCTGCCCAGTGGTTCCCAAACATGTCCTCATGTAGGGATCACCTGGATAGTTCCCAAAAAATACTGATACCTGTGTCCAAGCCCTAGAGATTGTCCTTCCAGTGGTCCGGGATACAGCCCAGGCTCTGGATTGTGTAAAGATCCCTATTTGGAAACCCCTGGGCTTGCCTGTGGAAGAAAGGCAGACAGAACAACTGCTTTTCCCCTCATTGTCCTCCTAAGCCTCTGTTCTTCAGGGGAAAAGAAGAGGCCAAATCTTTCATGTGCCTTTGCTCTAAGCCAGTGTGAGTATCAGGCTGGCCTGGCTCCTGGGCTAGTAGACACAGGGCAGGCATTTCTGCGGCTGAGGAGGGATGAGCAGTGTTGTTGGCTCACCCCTGTTCTTTCCTCATAAGCATGTCATGGAAACTGCCCTGAATGTCCTCCCACAGCTGAGCAAACTGAAGCTCACAGAGCAGGGCAAGGATGGGGAAGAGAACTGGTGGTTTTACCTGGAACTCTCAGACAGGCTTCTTACTAGGTGACTGGCAATCCAGCTCGGCTGACCACGGGTGCCTTCTTCCTTTTTGACTCTGTTATAAAAGAAAATTGAAAAAGATCCTTATTGTGCCTTAAAGGCTTTTTAATTATATATAACTCATTTAATTTAAACTACTCTAAGTTCCATTTTTAATATAAGTTTTATAGTGGTACAGTGAAAGTGCCTTCTAATCAAAGTGTGTTTGGAGATTTATCTCCCTATACAAAAGCAGCTACCCCTGGGAGCCCCAGCCAATTATTTATTCAGACAGCAATCAAAAATCAGCAAGTACTAAGTGGAGGGAATGGTGGTGGAAGCTCGTGGGAGTGCGAAGGCATCAGAGAGGCTCTTCCCCCGGGGGTCTCTGAAAGTTGAAGGAGCCAGGTCAGCACACACAGGCTGCCTTTGTGATGCTCACTGCCATTTCTGGGACAAATGCTTCCACTTCTCACTGCTGATGCTTCGGCTATGGAGAGGGGAGAAGATGCAGAGCAGGGCTGGCTTCTTGGTCAGAAGGGATGACTGGGCCATCCTGAGCAGGGAAGGTCAGACTCCACAGGGACTGGGGTCCTCCCTCACTACCCCTCTAAAGTAACTAGCCCTTTTATCATCATGATTCTGTGCCCCCTGCCCTGTTTTATTTGTGACCATGCTGCTTCTTACCCTGACATGTTCTGTAAATTTCATTTGCTTTTCGGCAGAGACGGACCGTCTCTCCACGTCAGATCAGAAGTTCCATGGTGACAGAGACTGTCCCTGTCTTAGTGCTGCTGTATCTCCAGGGCAGTAAATAGTTATGGAATGAATAAGTACATGAAGGAATGAAGAGGTGAATAAATGTCAGGAGACCATCAGAAACATTGCCAAGAGCTGTGGGTAAGGAGCTGAGTGTCTTGGGGGGACTCATGGTGGTAGGCACAGCAGGATAAGGCTTCTCTTGGAGGCTGGGAATGAGGAAAGAGAGGTGAAGAGAGAGTGTAGGTGATGCCCCAGAGGGTGGAGGGGCCACTGGCCAGGTAGGCGGGTTGGAGGAGAGGGACCTGTTTCTGGGTTGGAGGAGAGATTCTGGTGGGGAAGCTAAGATCGAGGGAGCTTCTCTGTCCCTTTGAGGGCAAGAAATCTTCCCATCCTTAGACATCTGACTATCGGGATGTTCAACCTGATTCCCATCTCACCCCACCCGGGCTGGCCTGCAGGCCCCCTTTGCCCCCTTGCTCCCCCATGTCACCCACCCCCAGCTTTACCGTGGCTCTGGAACACTTTGCACCTTCATGTTAGGTCCTGTCTCTGACACCCTTCCCTCCATGCTCCATGTTTAAAAAGAAGAATGAAATAGAGACCTGAGGAATGTGCTGGGGGCACATTTATCTTCCTAATTTTTAGACATAGGTTATTTTTTTGTTTTTGTTTTTTAAAATAGTTTTCACAGTGCTTATTAAGTTTATTCCTAGGTATATTTTTATCTTTGATGCAGTTAGATATGGGAGTCTTTTCTTCATTTTATTCTGATGCTTCATTATTAATGTATTGAAATGCAACTGGTTTCTGTACATTGATTTTGTGTCCTGTGGCCTTACGGAGTTCATTTATCAGTTCTAGTAGTTTTTTGGTGGAGCCTTTAGGGCTTTCTATATATAGTATCATGTCATGTGCAAATAGTGGAAGTTTTACTTCTTCCTTACTGAGTTAGATTCCTTTTATTTCTTTATCTTGTCTTATTGCTGAGGCTAGGACTTGAGTACTGTGCTAAGTAAAAATGGTGAGTGTAGACATCCTTGTCTCACTTCCAATTTTAGAAGAAAAGTTTTCAACTTCTCACCACTGATTATGATGTTGGCTGTAGGTTTGTCATATATGACTTTATTATGTTGAGTTATGTTCCCTATTAACTACTTTGGTGGGGGGTTTTTATCATGAATGGATGTTGTAATGCTTTTTCTGCATCTGTTGAAATGATTATATGGTTTTTATCCTTTCTTTTATTGATGCGATGTATCATGATGATTGATTTGTGAATATTGAATCACCCTTGCATCTCAGGAATAAATCCCAGGTGATCATGGTGAATGATTTTTTTAAAAAAATGTATTGTTGTTGAATTCAGTTTACTAATACTTTGTTGAAAATTTTTGCATCTATGTTCATCAGAGATCTTGTCCTGGTATCTTTATCTGGTTTTGCTATCAGGGTAATACTGGCCTCATAAAATGAATTTGGAAGTTTTCCTTCCTTTGAATTTTTTAGAGTAGAATTGGTATTAACTCTTAGTTACATGTTTGATAGAATTCACCTGTGAAGCCATCTGGTCCTGGTCTTAGACTCTTGTTTGTTGGGAGGTTTTTTTTTTTTTAATTACTGATTCGGTTTCATTGCTGATAACTGGTCCATTCCGATTGTATATTTCTTTCTGCTTTGTTTGTTAGGTTATATGTTTCTAAGAATTTATCTGTTTCTTCTAGGTTGTCCAATTTGTTGATATATAATTTTTCATAATATTTTCTTGTAATTGTTTCTATTTCTGTGGTGTCAGTTGTTATTTCTTCATTTCATTTCTGATTTTATTTGAGTCCTTTCTCTCAACCCTTCTCTCTTTGATGAGTCTGGGTAAAGGTTTATTAATTTTGTTGATCTTTTCAAAGAACTAGCTCCTGGTTTTATTGATTTTTTTTTTTAATTTCTATCTTATTTCTGCTCTAATCTTTATTTTTTTCCCTTCTATCTGCTGGTTTGGGGTTTTGTTTGTTGTTCTTTTTCTAGCTCCTTTAGGTATATGATTAGTTTGTTAAGGCATAGGTTATTCTAAACCTCATCTGGGTCTTACAGCTGGCATAGAGGAAAAAAAGGTGGCAGATTTGAATATCATCTTAAACAGGTTGATGCTAAGCTACATCATCTATTGGCTGGTACCTGGAGGGTATAATAAATAATTAAAATGTGAACTTCTGTCCTCTTTCCTCCCAGAGGCCATCTGTCTTCACCACCATCTGTCCTCCCCTGAACACCCACAAAGTGGTCTTAATTTTCTTACAGTGTTCAGTCTCCTGGAATCAAGCCAAAGCAGGGGAGATGCTTATTTGGTAGGACAACTAGTGAACATGAAGCCTTTCCGAATGAGGAAGGCATCCTAGGATATCTCTGTTTCTGTAGAAAGTTATCTGAAAAAGGAAAAGTATAGTAATCAGGCTCCCATGACAACCGATGTTTTTCATGACCCTCATGGGGAACCTCAGTTGCCCACCATTTCTCACCAGGAGATCTTGAAATAATCTGATTCCATTCTTACAGTAAATGTGTTTAAGGTCTATAATATGCCAGGCTCCATGCTGGGGTGAGAGATGAATGAGTGTGGACTGTCTGGAAGACAGATGCTGCTCTAGAGATGGCAGTCTGGCATGACTGTCGCTTGTGGGGGTTAACTAGTTGTGTACATCAGGGGCTGGGCTTTGTCAAGCAGGCTTGTGTCCCCTGGAGATGACAATAGCTGTTAATGAGGCTCACCCTCAGGTGCCAAGTTAGAGCCCCATGCTACTAGCTGTTAGGGTGGTTTAGCACACCATGATCGCTTGTTCTGGGGCAGGTATGTGGATTATTTTCTAAATCAAAAGGTTAATTAGTTTTTTATTTGCTGGGCTGTCAGAGAGAAAAAATTGGAAAGTGCCTCTCTTTCCTCCTTGGTCTCCTGATCTTGTGCAGGTGATGATGTTGAACAAGGTAGACTGATCCATGAGTCATTGACATTTACTCCTTAAGATGTGATTTTGTGTTTACTTGTATTGTCACTTTGGTAGATTTGCCACAGAAGACAGCCTTAAACACAGAGCCGACTTCTCTTTTTTAATTGTACATAAATAACCTTTAAAACATAGCTTTAAGGGCGCCTGGGTGGCTCAGTGGGTTAAGCCGCTGCCTTCAGCTCAGGTCATGATCTCAGGGTCCTGGGATCGAGTCCCAGCATCGGGCTCTCTGCTCAGCAGGGAGCCTGCTTCCTCCTCTCTCTCTCTGCCTGCCTCTCTGCCTACTTGTGATCTCTCTCTGTCAAATAAATAAATAAAATCTTTTTAAAAAAATAGCTTTAATACCTAGAATTTAAAATCCCTAAGTCCTCATATAAATTTCTGTTCATGCCTTACTACAAAAACCAAGAAAACTATCATCCAAGTTATCTTAATTTCTGAAGGCCTGGGAAATATTCGCATACTCAGTTTTCTATCTGGTGTCTTGTAATCACTATCAATAACTTTTCTCTTCAGAGAAGCACAGCTTTCTCCTGTACTGGTCATTTTCTGCTTCCTATCGGAAAACATGGGGCTGAATTGGCTGTTAGACTCAGCCCATGGTTCTGAGAGGTCCCCTAATTGATCTCGGCTGGCCTGTCTGGTCTCCCATTTTACAGATGGGTAAACAGGAGTGCAAGGGTCTGGATGGCTCCCTCAAAGGCTGCAGCTGCTGGAGCTGTTGCTAATAAAATCAGGTCACTCAGCCCTTCTGCAGGCTGTGAGGCTCTTGTTTCACATTGTCCCTTGTGGACATAATCAAATTGATGTTCTTCATAAGTATGCCACAGAGACACTATTTGCAGGTTCATAATGATGCTTTTTTTTTTTTTAAACAAATGCTTTGTACCTTAATTGTACAGAGATTTCTTTGATATTTTTTCAGAATCATCCATGCATGTACTCTTCCTTCTGTTTTTATAAATTCTCTCTTCCTATGTAAACACCAGTTTCCTTACACTGATCAGTTTTTGTTAGGACATAGAAGGGACCCAGAGCTTGCTAAGGGTATCTCCATGGTTCAGCCCCAGAGTGTTGGAGAAGGTCACCTCCTTTGCCTGTGTGGCCATGCCCAGACCTAGCCTTCCCTTTCTTGGTCTCCTTAGAAGGACAAGTGAGGCCTCCCCTGATAAGGTAGCATGCGGGCAGGGCTGGCTGAAGGTGGGAGGGCCCATGCCCTGTGTCCCACCTCCTTAGCTCCTTAAGCATTATTGAGGCCAAGTGCTGCTGGCTGTGCCTCTGCCCCCTTGAACATACCTTGAAGGCATGAAGGCAGTCTACTAGAGAAGACACACATCTTTCTACCCTATAGGGCTCCTGAGCATGTGACTCTGTTCTATGCAATGTTCAGAGATGAGCTCTGACCCTTTGACTAAGTGGTATTTCTCAAGAGCCCACACTTCCTTGTTTGAAGATTTTCTTGAGCACCTGCCACAGGTTCTATATGACTGGAGGAGGCAGTGGATGTTCAGATTATCCCCACCCTGTCTCCGAAAATTCTGTTGTTTGCTGGATAATTCAGCTTGGCTTTCAAAGTAACCCTTGAGTTTAAGGGTTTTAGGGTTTAAGTTTTAGGGTTAATCCCCTAATCCTCCTGTCATCTGGCTTTGAATACCCAGACATGATGTACTGGGAAATCTAACAATGCAGCCATTTTCCTCCTGCCTTTAACTGAGCCATATAAACAAGATAAAGTGTACAAAGTGGTTGGTTTGTGCTCAGTGAATGGGAGCCAGTAACGGCATACATGCTGCATAAGGCGTCACTTCAGTTAGCTGTATTTTGTCAGTCCAAGTGAAGACTTTAATTGCAGAATGGTGTCTTACTAGCAAAAATGAAAGTGGTTAAAGTTTTTTAAAATTCAAGTGCAAAAAAGAAAAACTGTAAGAAAGGTTGTTAAAGAAGCATTAATTTTAAGAGCATCTCAGACATGAAAAACTTCAATTTTAGATGTCAGGATTTCAGGAATGATGAGTGCTGAGTGTTAGCAAAGCTTTGATCTCCACTATACCAAATGGTTTACAAATCGAGCATGTGGACTTCCTTGTGTAGCTTATTCCAGCATTTGGGGCCTGAGGAGCTCTGACGGAGAGGGCTTCTCCTGTTCCTGTGATGCTGGCCTGAGACACTGTGTGTCCTGTGCTCACTGTTGGGACATGGGCATGGGTCAGGGCCAGCAGCTGGCCACCTCTGTGGCCCATGCCGCATCGGCCCCAGATCCACTTGTGCTTTGTGTGTGAGGACCTGGCCATGCTGAGCTCTGCTCAGCTTGGTGCTTCCCTGTCATCCTCTTTTTGGTTGTGGATGTTTTTGATCCCCATCTTTCTAACCCACAGAGCCAACATTTTCCCAGAAGCCACCAAGTCCCATTCATATTCTGAGTGACAGTCTGAGGCTTTCCCCCTAAGCAAGGATGGCTGGCCAAGTGGCTGAGGTGGTGTACCTTTGGTCTGTGGCTGTGCTCCACCAGCCTTTCGCTGAGCCCAACGCACAGCCTGAGATCCCTGAGCACGGCCTACAATGGACGTGACCAGGATCCCAGGATGGAATCTGAGGATCCTCATTTATGCTCTTGGAGCTGCTCTCAAACTGCTTTTTGGGAGCTGAGAATCTGTAATAGATTTCTGGATTATGAAAAATATTACTCAGCACTCACATTATATTGATTCAAAAATAAAGATTATGCAGTTGAACTGCACAGTAAAATACAGCTTTATGGAATGGTAATTTTTTACTTAAGTTCCTCTCCATTATAGTGGAAGATAATGGATTCAGGAAGGGTACAATGAGGAATAAAGCTGTTGTATTGTATTGGTTAAATGACATTTAAAATGATTTGGCTGTCAAATTCACGGAAAGGTTATGAACAGTGAATGAAAAATCTAAAATTAATTCCCTACTTCAAGAAAGTGTGATTTATACCATAATAAAATTAGATTTTTAGTTAAAGAAATGTAGTCATTAAGTAATGCCCATGCACTAACTCTCATTTATAACCATCTGGTTTGAAGGTTCGGCAGCAAATAATCTCTTCCTTAGGCAATGCATCCAAAGGCCCTGGTGTCATTTATGCCCGTGAATTTTGTTCTGTACCGCTCTGCTACAGTTTTTTGGGGGTTCTTCTTCAAGTACTAGAGAGGCAGGTTGTTACTTAGCCTCAGTAATGGACGGAGTCGTTGAACTCATTTGCCTTCCCAAATTACCCTTTCCCTTTTCCCCCTTAGTCCTCTCCATTCGTGGTGATAGCAGTGAGGACCGCCACCCCTGGAGGACGCTTGCATGCCTCCCTAAACACGGTCTGGGCCTATTTTTACTTGGCCCATTCACCACCTCCACTCTATGAGGAAGGCACCAAACCCTCCTTTGTTTTACAGATGAACATACTGAGGCTTAGGTCAATGGTGTTCACCCAAGGTGGCAGGGGCCGAGCTGGCAGGAGTAAGCCAGGATCCAGCCCACATACTCTGGCTTCAGACTGTCAACTTTTTTCTTCTTCTTTGCTCTCTCTCTTTTTTTTAAGTTAACATATAATGTATTGTTTGCCCCAGGTGTACAGTTTGTGAATCATCAGGCCTTACACATTTCACAGCACTCACCATAGCACATACCCTCCCCAATGTCCATAACCCAACCATCTTCTCCCTACCCCCACCCCAACCCTCAAGCAACCCACAGTTTGTTCCCTGAGATTGAGTCTCTTATGATTGGTCTCCCTCCCGATCCCATCAGAGTGTCAACTTTTAATCCCTATCATAGATCTTCTGAGTCCTGGCTGAGCATTTGCTCTGAGGCAGCAGAGTGTGGCGGTAGCATTTCTGAGACTGACATATAGCCCTGACTTGGCCTCTTAGCCCTCATGTGATGATGAGCGTGCCGCAACTTTCCTTCTGTCAGAACTTCCTTCTCTGCATATCAGGGAATGGGATGCATGCCCTCTATTAAACATTCTCCTGACTGGTAAGGTTGGGTACTTTATCCTGGTTCATCTTTTAATTTCAGTGGAAGCATATCAGATATACAGGCAAGAGTGTATACCCTACGCATAGAGCTCAATGGATTTTTACACAGTGGACACACCCATGTGGCTGCAATCAGGATCACAACTGAGAACATTCCCAGCACCCCAGAAACCATCTTGGTGTCCCCTTAGCCATTGTCCTCTCAAAGGTAACCACCAGTCTGTCACCAGACATCGCTTTTCTTGGTTTCTGCACATTATAAAAACGAAATCCCACAAACTGCACTATTCTGTGTCTCTTTCTCTCTCTTGACACGAAAGCTGAAATCCCATCTGTGAGGCTGACTTCAGATCCTGCTTCTGTTCCTCCTCACAGTGGTGACGTTTCCCATGCATGGCCATGCCAGTGCTCATCGACCTGGGCTTGCAACAGTGGGCATCTGGGTGGTCCCTGTCCCCACCTATTGTGGGCTGTGCTGGGATGCATGGGTGCAGACCAGCTTCTGCGGGTACTTCCCCAGGAGCGGAGGTGCTGAGAGAAAGGAATTCACACTGTTAAAAAAAAAAAAAAAAAAAAAAGGAAAGAAAGAAAAAAGAATTTAATAGAGGGAATTCGTTGAGCAGGTATTAAAGGATTAAACAGGCAAAAAAGGACTCCCTGAGATAAGGATGAGAGCCGGCAGCAGGGAGCCCCATCGAACTGACACTCAGACCAGTGAGGAGAGTCCTGCTGGGGCTGGTTCCTCCAGACTAGGAAATCACAGTTGCTCCATGTCCTTGCATACATTTGATGTTACTGTTGTCGTTGCCTTTTAATTTTTTTTTTCCCTGTGGTGTATAATAGTATCCCACTGTGGTTTTAACTTGTGAAGTTCTTTTCCAAGTACATGAAGCTCATTTTTCAAGTACGTGATTTCATTTGTTTTTATCTATTTGCACACGTGTTCTCTGTATTCTGCACAAGTGCTCTGTCAGCTCTGTGTGTGGTAAATACATTCCGCTGACTGCTTGACTCTTCACTGTCTTAATCCTGTCCTCTCATGAACAGAAGTCTTTGTTTAATCAAGTCCAGCCTATCATTCTTTTCCTTCATGGTGGTACCTTTCCCATCCTATTGAAGAATACTCACTTGCTTAACGGTCATGAAGATAATCTCTTAAGGTATCTTCTGGGGACATAATTGTTTTACCTTTCACATTTATGTCTGCAGTTCATCTGGAAGTGACTTTTATGTTTGTTGCCAGGTAGGAGGTTAAGGTTCAACTTTTTTCCAAAAAAATTTTATCCGATTGATTTAGCACCCTCTATTGAAAAAGCCATCCTTTCCCCATTGTATTGGATTCACGCCTTTGTCATCCACTCAGAAACTGGGTATGTGTGATTTCCGGCTCAACTACAGATTGTGTCCTTTCCTTCCTGTCTTCCTTCTTATCTTCTTTTCTTCCCGGGCCCCCCCTCTTGCATCCAACATTCCTTCCATCCATTGTTTTTCCTTCCTCTCTCCCTGTCTTTCTTCCTCTCTCCCTCCCTCCCTTTCTTCCTCCCTTCCTTCCTCAGGCTTCTTAGGGATCCATCAAGTTTATCCGTCTCTTCAAAGAACCAACTTTTGGCTTTAAATTTTTATGGTATATATTTCCCCCTATTTCATTGATTTCTGCTCCTATCATAATTGTTTCTTACTACTTTTTGAGGGCTGAAATTGTCCTCCTCCTAGCTTTCAGAGGCGGATGCGTAGGTCATCGATTTCTAGCCTTTATTGTTTTCTAACATATGCTTTTTAGGTTGTATTTCCCTTGAAGCATTGCTTTATCCACATCCCACAATTTTTGAAATGCTATAATTCACTTGTCCTTCATTCCAAAATACCTTATTTCTTTTGTGATTTTTTTTTTGAAATTATGTGATATACTCATATATAAATCCATGGGTCAAATATTGGGAGAGTTTTCTCCATATCCTCCTGTTATTGACTTCTAATTTAATTTTACTCTAGTCACAAAACTGTATTTGTTCTCTATATGATTTTATTAATTTGCAACTTGCTGCAACTTCTTGATGGCTCAGCATGTGGTCAGTTTTTATAAATGTTGAATGGACAGTTGAAGAGAACGTGTAGTATGCAGTCATTGGTTACTGTTTGATGTACATCTTTGTCCTCAGCCCAGAAACTGGGTATGTGAGGTTTCCTGCTGAATTTCAAATTCTGTGTACATTTTTTCTTTCTTCCCTTCCCTTCTCTTCCCTTTTTTTCTCTTCCTTCCTCTCCCTGCCCCTCCTCCTCCTTTCCAAACTTCTTCCCTTCTCTCTGTCCTCTCTCCCTTTCAGAGATTGACATAGGTCCAGTTTGCTAATGATGAGGTTCAAATTTTGTAGATCGTTACTGATTTATTTCCACTACTTATTTTGTCACTTAGTGACAGGTGTTTCTTTAATTCTTGGACCATTATGGTAGATTTTTCCATTTCTTCTTTGAGTTTTGACTTTTTGATGTTTAAGCTATGCTACTGCTCTTCTACAAGTTTAGGATTGCTATGCATTCCTGTTAAATTGTCTTGTTATTGTTATGAACCATCCCTTTTTGTCACTAATAATAATTCTTGCTTTGGAGTTTACTTTATCTATACCAGCTTTCTCCTGGTAGGAATTAATGTTTATCCTTTCTATTTTTTTTTAAAGATTTTATTTATATATTTGACAGAGAGACACACAGTGAAAGAGGAAATACAAGCAGGGGGAGTGGGAGAAGGTAAAGCAGGCTTGCCTTTGAGCAGGGAGCCTGATGGAGGGCTCAATCTCAGGACCCTGGGATCATGACCTGAGCCAAAGTCAGACGCTTAATGACTGAGCCACCCAGCCGCCTCATAGGCTTTCTATCTTTTTACATTCAGCTTTTTTGTATCCTTTTATTTATGGTATGTCTCTTATAAGTAGCATGTTATTGGATTTTGTCTTATCTATTATGTCAATCTTAGTATTTTGGTTAAATTATTTAGTCTACTTTTATTTAAATGGAATTAAATCTAACACATATTTTTATCTTCCAGAGAGGATTTACTTCTCTTTGTTAGACATAGAATACTGGCAAATCATCTTGCTCTGCTAAGAATTGAAATTCTTGGAGAGTATATGATCTCAACTGACAGTCACCTGCACTTACCGGGACCACTTTTTCCTGGGAAGCCTAATTTTTGTCTCTCTAGCACCATGATAAGTACCAAAATCTATGCTTAATTTTTCAGCTGATTTGAGACTAATTTTTTGCTAATTTCTCATCCTCTTGCCCTTTATATGTGGAGCTCAGACATATTTACAAAAATCAAGAGGAAGCTGGGTGCAAATTATTGGGCTCACTGCTTTCTGGTTTCCTTTTCCAGGATTTGAGACCCTCAGGTTCTAGCTGCTTTGGTAGCCCTGACTCTGGTTATCTCTCAACTCAGTGAAACCTCTTTCAGCTCTAGAGCATTACTTTTTTGTTTGAATTCTATGCAAAACAGCCAATGCCCTAAGGGGGAAATTAGCACCTCAGCGGGCTTTTCTGTTCTCTGAATATTATCTCTTTAAGTTGTGGTTATATTTTTTTCTCTGATATGCCTTCAAAAAAAATTTTTTTGGTGGGGGAGGGGTGCCTGGGTGACTCAGTGGGTTAAAACCTCTGCCTTCGGCTCAGATCATGATCCCGGGGCCCTGGGATGGAGCCCCACATTGGGCTCTCTGCTTGGCAGGGAGCCTGCTTCCTCCTCTCTCTCTGCCTGCCTCTCCACCTACTTGTGATCTCTGTCAAGTAAATAAATAAAATCTTTAAAAACATTTTTTTTAAATCAAACTTTTATAGTTGTTTTTAGCAAAAGGATTGGTCATCTAATGCAAGTTCTTCTCTCATAGCCTGAAGTAGAAGTATCTCTCATCTGATTTCACACTATCTCATGAATTAAGTAGAGATCTGCATAAACTTTGTTATGTGTTAACTTTGAAATTTAAATTTAAATCCCAGCTGGCCACTGACCAGTAAGTGAGAGCTTGGACAAGTTTAACCTTCTTTGACCTTTTATTTCCTCACCTTTTAATCAATATGTGAGAAATGAAGTTGAAGAGACCTTTAAAGATCAGTTAATTCCACTTACTGAAACTATTTCAGAGCACAGTAAAAGGAAAACTTCTGAATTCATTATATGAAGCTGGTATCATTTTAATTCCTAAATCTGAGGGAAAAAAATGACACCTAAAAATAATAGAGCAATCTCATTTATGAATATTAATATAAAAACATATTTAAAATCATTACAAGTAGAATCCATCAATATTTTTTAGGAAGTGTATCATGATTAAGAAACGTTTATTCCAGAAATACAGAGATAGGTGAATACCATGAATTCTACTAGAGCTAAAGAGAATTCTAATAGATCTAAGGAGAAAAAGAATCATGAAAACCTCCTTAAATTCAGGAAAAGTATTTGATAAAATTCAACACAAATTTTTTATTCATCTAACAAGCATTGAACGTCTTGCTGTCTTACAGCGTTGAGGATAGCATTGGGGAAGCAAGAATGAAAAAGATATTGGTGCCATCCCATCTCACATTCCAGTGGAGGGAAATGGTCAGTAAAGAAGTAAAAGGACAAGCTAGAACATCCATTTATTTCAAAGACTCAGTAAATTGTGCATGGATTTCATTAATATGGTGGACATACCTTGAGCCAAAAGCCAGCCTTTTGTTTCCCTTAGTAAGGAAACACTAAAGGTTTTCTTCTTAAAGTCAGACACAGGACCAGTATGCCCATGGGCATGCCAAGTTTCCACAACACTTAACATCAGATAGAGGAATTAGCTGAAGCAATAAGACAAGAGAAAGACATGAGAAACCTAAGAAATGGAAGGAAAGATAAAATCATAGCTATTTGAAGATTACATAAATACATTGAAGGAAACACCAAAAGAATCAGTGGAATAAAAAATTCAGTCAAGGGGCGCCTGGGTGGCTTGGTGGGTTAAAGCCTCTACCTTGGGCTCAGATCATGATCCCAGGACGCTGGGATCAAGTTCTACATCAGGCTCTGTGCTCAGCAGGGAGTCTGCTTCCCTTCCTCTCTTTCTGCCTGCCTCTCTGCCTTTATTTGATCTCTGCTAAATAAATAAATAAAATCTTAAAAAAAAAAAAAAGAAATTCAGTCAAGTGGCTGGTTAAAAATCCACATATAAAAACCAGTTGCACTCATACACAGAAATAAAAAGCAGTTAGAAGGTATAATGAAAGAGAAATTCTATTTATGATAACAAAAAATCTACAAAAGAAATATTCAGAATACATACAGGAAAATTATAAAATACTCTTGGAAGAAATAAAAGTAAACTTGAACAAATGATGAGAAATACCATGTTGTTAGATAAGAAGATACAACATAATGCAGATGTCAGCTTTTCTTAATTTACAAGTTTTATACAGTTGCAGTAAGACATCCCTAAAGTCTTCTTCTTGAGGTATATAAGTTGCCTATGAATTTTCCCTGTTCCAGAAATACTGGTTAGTTCCAGGGATGTGGTGTCTGCCCCTGTAGCAGAGAGCTGAGGAGCAGTGTGGGCTTGGCTTTGTGCAGTGATGTGCCTTGCAGCTTACTTAGCTCTCATAACACTTAGCGCTTTCAGTGGTCCCTCTTCAGGAACCAGCATTCTAGAAGCTCATTTCACTAACTGGGCTGTGCTGATGAGCTGCAGGCCTATAGCATGTGTCTTCCATTGGTTTCCACTTGGGCTTTTGACTCATTACAGAAGTGGCAGTCAGAGAATGTAATTTGGGGCAGGGGAGGGGATACACTTTCAAGTGCCTCCTCAGTTTCATCCCTCATATTACCTCTGCTTCCTGATCCCAAAGGATACTAGACAAGAATGCTGATATTGTGAAAGACAAATGCCATTTGCTATAGAAGTGCTGGTGCTGAATGGTCCTCTTTGTCATGATGGCAAGAAGTTGGCCCAAGCTTGTTAGGTACCGTATTCTCTCTTCTTTGGTTTCCAGCATGGATTTTCCACTTTTCTTGATATTAGACTTTGTATCCTAAACTGGTTATTCATGATGAATTGTAGGTACTTTTGATTAGTTGTGAAACCACAGCTTATGTTTCCAGCTTTACCCTCCTATTACTTCTCACTGGGTCTCTTCCTGCTTCATGAGCATACCCTGTTCTCTCCCCTTACCCTGCCTTTTCTTAAGCATTCTCTCTTCCTGGTGAACCCTCCCTCCCTTACTCCTGTCTGAAAGCCTGCACATTCTGCAGTGCTATTTCAAAGGCTCTTTTAAAAATCCCTTCCTTTATGTATCCACCTGAATATGAATATACTGGTATTTTTCAAGGTAAAACCACCCCTTTACTTCTTAGTAATTTATGTTTGTTCTGTAGCCTCCTGTCCAACTAAGAATGTTTCTTTTTTTTCAGCTATGAATGTTTTCAATGCAAGAATTCTGTTTTGCTTATATAACTTCTCAAACACTTTGCTTATTGCCCTATACAAGCGGGAAGGCAGAAATGAATTTAAAAAACAAATACCCTCAGGCCTAATTTAGTCCACTGGCCTGGACTGGCTGTCCAGATTGTAAGATTCCCACCCTTTGGAAACTATTGAGTTGAGCACAGTCAATCACTAGATCATGCCAGTGACCCACTCAGGAGCAATGGTGGTCTTCATTATGGCCCCACAAACCATAGTCTACTGCAGGTCAGATCATTCTGACTCCTAACTGCTTGTGTTTTTCCCAAGCCCTATAGTACCTGCAGTCTAGGTGGAAGATGTGGTATCAGCCCAGGTCAGGGTCTTCCTTCACACTTAGTACCAGTCCATATTCCACATAAGGAAGAAGACCACGAGAGTTGTCTCTCTATTCATTAAAAACTGAATGATTAGGACACTTGGGTGACATAGTCATTGAAATTTCTGACTCTTGATTTCGGATCAGGTCATGATCTCAGGATTGTGAGACTGAGTCCTGACATAGGCTCCCTATCAGGCATGAGGCCTGCTTAAGATTCTCTTTCTCCCTTTCCCTCTGGCCCTCCTGTGGCAAAAAAAAAACCCACAAAAAACCTTACATGATTAATAATGTATTCTTTGATTAAGCCCCCCAAACAACAAGTTGTTTACCTTTACTGGTGTGTGTGTGTGTGTGTCTGTGTGTCTGTGTGTGTTGGGAGTTTAGCAGACCCAGCATTGCTGAATGTCATGTTCTTATGGAATTGTTCATCATTTTGTGAATAAATGGCTAGCAGAGGTGAAATTTTTGCAAGTATCTGTACATGTGAATTATTCTTCAAAAACACAAAGCCTTTCTTTTCTTGCAGGAGTCCAGAAGCTTTGAAGTCGCAAGAAGAGAAGGTAGGGAAAATGCATTCATACCCATTTCGTTCTCAGTGTTGACATTTTGGAAGTAGTTTGTTGAAGCTAACATGAACTTCAGACCATGGGAAGCCTGTTCTTTCAGATTTCATGTGGCCTTTTCTGGGTGCTGACTATTTGGTACTTGCCTTGAAGGACTGTAAGAATTGAAATCCAGGGCTGCTTGAGAGAACTGTGTCTTCTACTTCAACTATCCAAAGTGAAGATCTGGGGACCTGGCTTCTTCATGATCATATCTGGGGTCTGGAGAGAAGCCTTATTTTTGAGTGGAGTTTGAAGTAATTGTTTGGTTTCATCCAGCAAAAACAACATCAATAATAAAAAATGGTTTATTATTTGAAGTATTGCAATAACTGGGAGAAGGTGCCACTGTGAAAAATATTTGTAATTAGATTTTTACAGCTTTCGCTAAGCTGAAATAGAAATAACCAATTAATGTCCCTTTTGCAACAATTCCATTATGTTCATTTTCACTGCCGGTTCCTCTAGCATGTTTGTTTTTCAGTCTCTGATGTAAGTATGCATGGGTGGTGATTTCTGAAACCTTTCCTTAGAAATTGAAGTTTCCCTTACTTTCAACAATACCAACTGTCAAATAAGATGTATTTTCTATGGTGTGGGGCATCTTTGCCAATCATCTTTTTATTGCAGGGCTAGGAGGAGGAAGTCGGGAATCAAAGTGAATTCTTGGTCTGGATTCTTTGGTTTCAGCCTTAATGACAAACTTCTCTGTAGCATTGTCTCCAGAAAGAGTGGTGAGCTAAAAGGTGTGAGCAAATCCCACATCGACCTCTAAATGTAATATGTCCTTGGTTCCTGATTAGTTCTTCTTTTAAGCCCCACAGTGAAAGACCTAGAATGGCCATGTTATCAAATTATGTTTCTAGAGCTAAGAGACCCAAGCCTTGCATACTCGGTGTATTGGTAAACTAGACCACCTGGTTGTTTGCTGCTACCCATGGGGCTTGAACCCTGGGTTCAAAGGAGCTGGGCAATCTAGCTCTGGGATAAACTTTGTGGCTTCCATTCCCATTTGCCATGGTCTCTGGATTTGGTCTTGGTGTCCTGTGAACTGCATCTGTAGAGTAAGCTGCATTGTGTCGATCTCAAAACTAAATGAAATTGGGTGGATATGGTGGAGCCAGAAGGCCATGTTTCTTATTGGTGACCATGTAAATGGGAAAGAAATAGCCTTGAGCAGAAAAGTTGGCATGAAATTTGGTTTTGAGTATTATTTAATTCATGTCAGTAGCCCCGAGTATGAATGTTGGGAATTAATTTGCATTATGGAATTACATATCAACCTAACTATTCTGGAATCTTACTTTCCTTACGTTAGAAAGGTCTCTAAATACTAAGGCTGGGGTATAAGAGAATCATGTGTATATTTGCTCAGAGGCCTTAAAAGGCTGGATTGGACCTCTGGCTCCAAGTCCACTGAAAACTGACACCATTGGAGGATGAGCAAAGGTGTGTTTGACTTGTGCTCTACTCATCCATAACCTTCTCGTCTTTGGAATTAGCAGCTCTCACAGCTGGCTGACTGGGAGTGTATGCTTCGAGTTTGTACCAGCAAATTTGTCCTGACAGCACATAAACTTTTTTTTCCCCCCATTGTGAACTGATGTCTTTCTTGCTTGTTTCTGTCAAAGTTGAGTGTTGGAGAGTTCCTAAAATAGCTTAGTGCCTTAATGTCAGTGCTTATAACGTGGCAGGAAGGAAAGGAGGAATGGGAGCCTGCAGGTTGGTTACAAGTGTTTTCAGGCCTGAGAATTCACTTGCTTGAATGGTGGGATGGTTTTTCTTCTCCAGAAGAGTGCACAAGTATAACAATTATAGAAATGCTTTAAATATTCCAATAAACAATTATTCCTACAGATGAAAATAAGACATTATTGTCTCTCAACAAACACTTAGGGCTATTTTTCAGTTGGAAAGGAAAGAGGAGCAAATAAGTAACACTGAATTTTTCTGCCCAGTTTACCAGGCCCAGGAGAGTTTGGCAAGGTCTGGAGGAGGAAGCCTCCCAGTCACACAATCCAAGATGTCTTCCCATTTTTTGTTTTCAGGCTACATCTGACTGAGGAGTATCTTCTCTGTCTCAGGTTCAGTGGCACAAACGGATGATCAGCCACAAGCTCATCCTACATGACTTTTGGGAAGTGTTGAATAAGTCTGTGAAGTGAGAAGTGAGAGGGACTCAAATTGGTGGGAATGGAGTCTAAGATAGACCACAGTGGGGTTGGAGTTTGTGGACTTTATAGTCACAGCCCTAGGAAAATAATCCACTTGGCCAGTGCTGGACTCAGTATAGAGTTAGTTGTTGAGACTTGTACTGCAGAACCTCTTTGACCTTTATGATGCTAAGTCTGACTCCCAAAAGGGGGTGTGATATGCTGCATTTCTCAAATTTAGTTTCCCATGGTGTCTTAATCTTATGTATTCAGTTGTCTCTGGGCTGGCCTTCTATGCAGGATCCTTTGCAAGGTCTGCTCCAGGGAGTTCAGGCAGAGGGAGTGTGTCCTCAATGCCCAGGATGAGCCTATGATGTGGGTCCAGTAACTTCCATGGGTTTGGCATGGACCGGGTGTAACATGGTGATAATGAGAATAACTTCACAGTTCTCAAGTTTGCAGAGAGCATTTACCCTTAGCAACACATGACAAGAGGAGAGCATCTTCCTTCCTTTCCATGCTAATTTGTGGGAACAAGAACTCCCTCTGGACCAATGTCCTTTTCATGCACTGAATCTCTCTTGTGCATATTCTTCTGCCCATTCATGCCCACTGCCAAGGCTGGAGAGCTAAGAGGGACTCTTAGAAGCAAACTGTCTAGGGGTTATTTGATGACAAGTTACCCTAGGGCTGGGGCTCTCAGGGGAACCTGGAGGGAAATATGTCGTACCAGTGAGTGTGGCAGGACTGCAGGACTGGCAGGATGTCTTCTGGGAAGGACACATGTGCCTGCCCCAGCCACCAAGCCCTTCCTCCTTCAGTCCTCGAGCCGTGGGAGCCACCTGTGCTAGCTGCCTAGGGAAGGACAGATGGTTGCATCTTCATCTCCTTTCCTTTGCACGTGTATTTTTACCTCCCTCCAGACACCTTCAATTCAATTTCAACTTTTTCTAAGGCTTCAGCCAAAGGTGCCAACCTCACCTCTCTGAGACACTCCTGTGTCCACTCTGAGGGCTGGTGCTGATTGAGACTGCCAGAATTCATCTGCTCAGACCAGCACTTTTCTCTAACTGATTCCATCACATTGAATTACAGCCCTGAGAGAACACTTGAGTGAGCTGAGCCAAGCGGCCAGAATAATTCAGCCCTTGTCAGCCATCTCTTCGGAACATGCAGTGATCTAGACACCATTCCAGATGTCTGCGACTGCGTTGTGATTAGAGGCTGTGAATTTTGGTGTGGGTACCAATGTCCTATTGCGTGATCCAGCCTCCCAGGGATGGTTCTCTCACAGGTTCTCGTCCAGGCCAGCCTGACCTGACTTCTGGCAGGATGTGAGGGAGACCTGAGAGCAGGGATGCTCTGTCTTCCCTGAAGGAAGGAGACTGAAAGAGGGAGTGACTGTCACACCCCCATGGTGGCTCTGACTCCTTAGCAATGCAAATCTCCTAAATAAACATGACCTGCCTGCACTGCCCCCCTTCCCCTGCTGTGTGACTAGACCCTCCCTTTCTGAAAACCTTTGGAATTAGCCCTTAATTGGCAGCTGCCTCTAATAGCCCCTTTATAGTTCTCTGCATCTGGGTGAACTTCAGCTATCAAGAATTGCGTTCTGTTTACCATTAATTCTGATTTTGTTTAGCAGATGTTTTCTGGATCTCTCTCAGTTGCCTGCATAATCTGTCTTGGTATAATGCGATCTGGCTGACTCTCTTCTGTAAAACGGATTAATAAACTCCTAGCTTCTTTTGAGGTAACTTCTTTAATGGCTGCAGATGCAGGGAATTTGCCACATTTGGCAGTGCCTGGGGTAGTAGGTCCTTTTCAAACCAAGACTGCCTTCTGGGCAAAGAGATGAAGTTTCCGTCACCTTTCTACCCTCACTCTCCTGTACAGGGGAGTTTGCGGTTTCTCTCCAATAGACCCTGGGCCTCAACTCTTTCTACTCTTGAACTCTTTCTACTCCTAGCCCCACAGAAATGGGCTCTTTCTGGGTGGTGCCACCATTTTTCAGCTGCTGGAAAACTATATTGTTCCTGCTTGCCCCAGCTTGAGTGGGAAGTGGGTGGCACAGCTGGCTGGTGTGTTCTGGTTGGACACAATGATCTGACACCCAGTTGTGAGCATGACAGATTGGTCGGCAGTAGACTCCTACCTCTCTACTTACTCACAGGCTGACTTGGGGTATATTCCTCAGTCTTACTGGAGAAAAGGACATAGTAATAGTACAGACCATTATTCCTAATCCTGAATCACAGTCAGCAAGCCATGAAAGTCTCATGAAACTTGAGAATCCAGGGGTGACTCTGGCTGCAAGCTCCACTGATAAAAGGCTTCTCCGCCTCTTTCCCTCCTTGGCATCCGTGCCTGGTGGGGTTGATAGTCTCCATTATGGCTCTTCCTATCTTGCCCATGTAGATCTGGCCTTAGACCTAGAGTGACAAATGTCTCCAGTCACCAAGCCCATCCCTCTGTCTCCAACCAGACTTGTATGTGACCTTGCATGTTGTGGCCTGTTGACCGTGAGGAATTATCTGGAACCTTGCCTGTTCCCATCCTCTCTTCTGTCAGAGTCTTGAACTTTTTGCTCGAATTCTTTCATGTCACAGTCAGAAGAAACTGCTCTCTTCTTGGTGGTGTCTTTAAGAACTTAAGGGCAACACATAAAATTTCTCTCCCCAGATTAAAGTTCCCTGGGCACTGGGGTGAGAACTGTCCTTGAGTGTCATAGTTACCATCCCTTCAATTACTCCATCAGAATAAAGCTCAGGGATTGAGGACAAGGGCCTCTGCCAAGGATCATGCATGGCATTATCCAGAGGAGTCTCCGGCTGTGGGTCACCCCATGCTTCTGTTCCCTGAGCTTCCCCGAGATAATTCTGAGTGCCTGGGCCTAGAAAGATTAGTGGTGGACTGAGATAGCCCAAGTGAACCCGAGTCCTCATTCCTGCCCCTGCACATGATCTTCCTTGATCAAAGGTCCGCCAGGCTCTGGGTGAGCGGTTGTTCCCTCCTAGCACCTGGGCAGTTCCAGCTGTCCCCAGAGATCTGGAAGCAGCAGGACCTTGCTCACTGCAGCTCAGGGCTGACGATGGCAGATGCCCGTGCTGCTGTTAGAACTGCACGCGTGTGACTCCCTGCCCAGGGTTTCAGCACCACAGGACACAGCACGGGCAGTTATGGCCTGCACTCAAGGGCCAGCTCTCATGCTGCTGTGTAGGGCGAGCCCTGGGAGGGCAGGGAGCCAGGCCTTTCCCCCTGGCCTCCTGGGTGCCTTATACACAGCAAGTCCTGAAGAAGCATTAGACGCCTGCTACATCCCAGGGCCGACCTGGCTTGATGTGACGTACCCACTTAACATAAGGCAGAATCACAGGTATGGGGGCTGCCGGCTTGTTTGGCTCTGGGTCCGCAACTCCAGATCCCCCTGTCCTATCTGCTGTGCTGCTGCTTCTCACCAGCGCTCTTGGAAGGCTCACTCACCTTAACAAAGGTCCTCAGAGAGTGGCTATGCTCTTTCTGGGTTTGTGGGTCCCTCTGCTAGCTGGTACTGACAAGCTGGTGCAGGTGAGCTAGATCTCCATGATAGGGCCTCGGTAGGTCTGGGCGAGGCAGGGAAGCCCCGTGCGTGGGCTGTGCTTGTCACGGAGTCTCCTCAGGGATGTGACTGCACACTTGGAATAAGATCCCTATGTGGAACTTGTGGGGGAAGAGCTGGGTAGTCTAAGAAGTCACAATACCTAAAGGGTGCCAACCAGGGCCAATGAGGTGAGCCCTTCACAAGACAGCCCTGCCCTGCAGCACACTGAGGTGGCCCACCATGATGGCACTCCCTCCCTGCTGAGGCCTGTCCCTCCCCTAGAGGCTTCCCTCTCTTCTCCAAGGCCCCACAGTAAAGGTTGACACTGGCATCTTCGCCCTTTGCCCAGTCCATCAGCCAGAAGGAGTCTCTGCTTTTCAGGAAGCCTTGAAATTGTCTTTTCCATATAAACACTGAAGCTCTTTTCAAACTTGCTAAGCCATTTGCCCTAGCAATACTCATGTGCCATCAGCAAGCCTCTGGGGTTAATTATCTGTGACTTAAAAGGCATTTGTTTCTGTCTCTTTTGTCTCATTGCTGCCGAGCAGTCTTTCTTTATTAGGAAATGAGGTACAGAGTCCAACTGACCATTATGTTCTAATTCTCTTCTTGTCATGAGAATTAATTCATCTTTTTAAAACTCTCTTTAAAAAAAAAAAAAAAAAAAAAAACCTGCCTTCCTATTTTCAGATAGTGTTGTTCTCTTAACAAATGTTTAATCTCTCCACTTCAGTGGGAACAGAGCCAAAACTAGAAATAATCTGCAAGGTGAGACTTCTCATCAAAATGAGTGAGGCTTGCCAGTGCTCTCTCTTCTGGTCACACTCACTTTTCGGAGCTCCCTGCTGCCCAGCCATCTGTCTCTTGGTCTCCTGGGGCTGTGGTGAGGGCTTCATGTGCATCTTCTGGTGACAGTGCTGTGCTTGGTGAATGAGCCACAGTGTCTGGGGTGGAAGGGGGGTGGGGGGGGGCAGGGGTGGTGGTGGTGCTTGCATATCAGGCAGGCCAGGTAAGGAGAGCCTGTGCATGGCAGCCCACCCCATGGTTCTCTGTTCCCTCTGTCACTTACCCTTCCCGGCCAAGGCTGCCACTGGATTCCAAGAAACGCTTCAGGGTCTGCATGTAGAATTTTTTTTTTTGCAAATTGTTGACTGTTGCATGAGGGAAGCTTATTCGCTTGCCTTGTGCTCACCAGGAAGTCAGAGAACATTTGTCACAGAAATGAGCAGGTTCTGACTGGCCTCTGGTTCCGTGGGAGCCAGACAGTGACATGTAGCCTTCGGGGAACAGTTATAGTCAACAGAGGGAGGGTCTGAGTATGGTCAGTGTGGTTGAATGGCGCTGTTGCTGTTCTCCCGGGCGTGTAGGCTGACCACTGCCCACCTGTCTTAATCTCTTGGAGCCCCTGAGGAGTTCCCAGCCTCTCAGCTACCGTGTCACCCCTGCAGTGTTTCTGAATCAATGTCTGAAGCCTCATTTGGTAATTACTACTTCCCAAGGAGAGAGAGCTCCTGTGGAAATTAAGTTCCATTCTTAGGGTTTCTCCAGGGTTTATTGGATGCTAATAGAAGTTTCCTTGGGTGGATTGGAGTTTCCGGGGTGTGCAGTGAGGACAAGGTGTGGTCCTTGCCCTTACAGGGCACACACATCAATGAATGTGTCAGCTGAGGAGATGTACAAGCATCCTTTAGACAGAAAGGCCACCTGGGTATGTTGGTCACTGGCCAGGCATCTCACAGATGGGCCGACAACCGATTGTGAAAGGCTTTGCTCAGTGTAGACCATTATGGGAGAATGTTCTCTTGGTGGGAACAACTCACTGAATGTTTTGGTAGAGGCAAAGTCTGAAAGTCTTTTCTGCAGAGGATGGTTATATTGACAAAGGGTTCCCTTTTGACTCTTAATGGCATTCCCTGTCAGTGAGGACATGTGGCTGCAAATCACAAATCAGCTACCAGCTCAAACAAACAGAGGATCTTATTGGCTTACGTAATTGGATAGTCAGGAAGGGGGTGAGGGGTGAGGGTGCTGGCCTCAGGCACACTTGGTATAGGGCACGAGGACCTGGTTTCTCTTTTCACCCCCTTCTAGTTGATTTCCCTACATGGTAAGTCCATTCTCCCCATGTATATCTCTCCATCCTGTGGAAGAGAGAGTGCCCCTGAGCTGGTATTTCCTGCAGCCGTGCGAAGATCCCCTTGGGTGAGATGGGCTGGGGTCATGTGCCGCCACCTGAATCCATGATGAGCCTGGTGGGCTGCTTTGTGATCCTGGGCTCCACACAGGTCAGGCCAAGCCCCTGCAGTCAAGGTGGCATGGAGGGGGGACCCCAAAGGACAACTGGACCTCTGCCCAGTTAGGACACATGCATGCAGGAAGGTAAATAAGGTCTACTCTGTGTATTAGCGTTTACTCTATGATTCCACATCTGAGTGTCTATCCCAGTACCTACTCCCAAAGGATTTGGAGTGCCTTGCAGGTAGGATGAGCTTAGCCAGTGTTCACCCAATATTTCTGGAGAAGGCATGTCTTTTGTCTTCTGGAGAAGGAAACCAAGGCTGAGATACGACCCTGCTGACCAGAAGTCACAGGAGCTTGTGAGGGAACATGTATCTGCACCCAGATTCCTGGTGACAGGGCACATTTGCCTTCTTTGTTTTTCGCTTCAGCTGCCTCCTGCAATGGCTTGTCTTGCTGTTTCCCCACTCCCATGGTGGTACATGCCATGACCTGCTGAGGTGCATCGAGCCTCCACTGCCACTGTCTGTGGGAGGGTTACCATTCCTTGAGACCCCCACCATATCCTCCTTTCTTGAGCCCTTCAGCCAGAAGCAGAAGGATCAAAGCTAAGGTTCAGCTTCTCCCCTGAAGGAAACTTCAGTGCTTGCCACCGCAAGGCTTCTAACAAGCTTTATTTTCCATTTTTCATTAGAGATTCTGTTCTTTTTTGGGAAGGAGGTGGGGGGGTGGCGCGCTCACTGTGCTAGCTGCTTGTGATGGCATTGTGGTGGGGCAGGGACCACAGACAGAGATGGGGGAACCTGGACTTCACGTATAACCAGTGCTCTCATTCAAGAGCTACCTTTTACTAAGGCTTCTCGATTGTCCATATACTAATTTATGGTCAAAGCCTTACTTCACTGCTTTCATACAAATTCCCTAGATTGGAAGAGTTTTTAATGGCCATCTTTTCACTTCCAGTCTTTCCCTTAATTCTCATGAGCACCCTCTAACATAGGCATTGCAATTGTATTTTGTAAATAGATGAAAGATGGGGGAATCCTTTGAACTCAACAGGAAATTGACCAAAGAATTTAAATGGGCTCAACCAAGGTCCATCAGGAAAGCACATTCTCCATGGAAATACAGCATTGTTTGTCCAATGGTGATTGAACTGTTCATATTCACAAACGTGGAGTCGTCATTCTGCAATTGAAATGCCTGTGGGGTCCAGGTGGCTGGACCTCCGATATCTGCTGATGCCAGGGAGAAACAGGGACCTCCATGTTCAGAAGAAATATGCCTTAAAGAAAAAAAAAAAAAATCACAGGTCTGGAAAATGAGTTGTCAGAGTAAAAATACAT
This sequence comes from Mustela nigripes, assembly GCF_022355385.1. Taxonomy (NCBI): domain Eukaryota; kingdom Metazoa; phylum Chordata; class Mammalia; order Carnivora; family Mustelidae; genus Mustela; species Mustela nigripes. The sequence continues at coordinate 71,261,898 of NC_081568.1, read as the reverse complement.
TTCAATCTGTTTGTTTTACTAATTTTAGCAGTTATTTGCTCTCTTTTTTTGCTGGAAGCAGCATTCCCATCCAGCTGCTTGGCTGCTGCATTTGAATTTTTATCATTTGTGTGAGTCGCTGCCTATTTGGACACAAAATGGGAGTCCTGTGGCTAAGAGGGGACATTTGTCTGATAGGGTCAGATCTAATCTCATGCTTAGAAACTTCAGGTGAAAATAAAATGAGTTGAGTTGAGTTGGTTTTTTTGTTTGTTTTTTTTGAACTGCAGTTGTGTAAAGCTGGGCTAGCAAACCGCTTGGCCTTGTATACAGAATTTAGAGTAAGAGCATCTTCTTTTTTTTTTTTTTTTTTTTTTTTTTTTTTTAATTTTTTATTTTTTATAAACATATATTTTTATCCCCAGGGTAAGAGCATCTTCTATTGCATAGTGTTAGCAGGCTGCTTTTTGCTCTCAATGAGCTTTGTCATCTGTCATTTCATGTCTTCATTCATGAAAACCTTTGAGCTAGGCAGGAGGAGGAGATCAGCATGGGTGTCTGACAGATGAGGAAACCAATCATTGGAGGTGGCTGGGGGAATGTCCCAGGTCCCACAGCCCACTGGGGCAGGGCTAGAGGTGATAACCCTCAGTCAGAGCCCTTCCCTCCCCCCACACTTCCTGTCTCTCCATGTGAGCTTATGGCAGGAGTATTCGAATTAAAACCCAGTGCAGAACTACAGAGTTTTTAGTCCTGTTTTGGTTCTTTTAAAAATAAATCATTATAAAGACAACTTTTCTCATCCATCAATGTAATGATCCCATACTGTGGGGAGTCAGAATATTCAAAATGTATGTGGGGGAAATGGTAAAAGTTAATCATTTCCACCGTACCTGTCTGTGGTGAGGTTTAATTATCACTTGACATGTTTCATGGTTTAAAATGATGACAGTTTAAAATAGAGCCAGAGAAAGCCAGAAAAAACATTCATTACCTTGTGTCGAGGACTGTATTAGATTGAGCCCCAAATGCAGATGTTCCCCAGACAGACAACTCTGCAGCATTTTCTGTCAGCTAGAAGTCCCGGGAATTGAAATCCAAGCTGGAAACTCCATCCTGACCCTGCTGTCTCCACCGGGAGGGAGCTTGGGTGAAAGCTAGCAGCGTGGTTGGGTCCTTGCACCCATTCGGGATGCTCACCTCCTCGACGCCCTTCCTCGTCCCGCTCACTCATGGCCTTCTGCAGTGCTGCTGATGAACAAGATGATTCGTGGCAAAGCGGCTCTGAGTGAATGAATGAAAGCTACTGTAACATCAAGGGGCACGAGTCTCTTAGGGAATTGCTTGCCTTCACAGGATAGAAGCAGCTTCCGGTTGTGGTCGTGGTTGGGCTGGTTGTTCAGTAAGCTCAGCACTGGCTGTCTGTTTAGGAAATAATTAAATAATTGTTTCTTTCCTGTGAGATTCTGGAAGAGGAGCTGTCCAAGAGCAGACCCATCTGTCTAGATTTCAAATATCAGTTTGGAGAGTCCCGGGAGAGGGGGCAGATGAAGCCATCTCAGAAATGCAAATGCTGTTTGACGTCTATTAGCTCCATGCTTATCCATGGCTGACAGGCAGATCCATTAGGATGCCAGTGTCGCGGATCAGAGACGGTCGCAATAGAGTGAGAGCCGTGCTGCCACTGGCCAACCCCAGTGCGATGATCTGAGAGCTCTCTAGTGCTCCGGCCTGGGTACTGCCCCAACCCACTCCCTCATTCTCTGGTTTCGAGGGCCAGGCCTCCAGCCAGCCTTCATGGCTACTCCCCCGCCACTGAGCAGCCTGCCTGAATGCTCTGCCTGGTGGTAGTTGTGCCCTCCGTGTACAGTCTGGCTCACTTCTTGGCACTGCCTTTCATGGGATCACCCTAGAGATCCACCTGCAGATATGGAAGGTCCCTGTGGGATAACTCACTTTCCTAGCTGAGGACACAGGCTTGAGCAGGTGAAGTGACTGGTCTGAAGCCCCCTGGTGAACGGATAGCAGAGGTGGGGCGTATGGACTGAGCAGGGTTCATAAACTGGTTTATGAACCAGTTTCTTTGGTACCTTCCCTTTCACCCCATCCTTGGGGCCATGTTTTCCCTCCTCTCCGGGGAGGTACAGTGTCTAGCATTGTCCTGGGTGCCCAGCCAGCATGTCCAAGCGTTGGATATTCTGGTTGAGTTTTCTAGTTAAATTCTTTGCCTTGACTTTTGTTTAAAATACTTCTCCATTTATTGTTCTCCTGTTTGGTGGGGAAGGAACAAGTGGGAGGGGGCACATGGTGACCAATGTCATCATTAAAGCCCCAGCATGAGCTTTGCTGAGTTAACTTGTTTCAACCCTCTCCATCGTCCAGTGTGGCCAGCTATGGGATCTTCTATTATACAGAGGAGGAAGCATGTGCTTTTGAAGGATTAGCAGTCTGGCTGGTGGGGAGGTGGTGCTTCAGCTGGTGGGAAGCCCTTCTAGTGGCTCTCATTGTAATGAAATATTCAGTCTTCTCTGTGTCACTGGTGTGGCCTCTCTAGGACCCCCGTCTCCAGGATTCCAGCTATAAGGCAGATCTCTAAAGTCTCTAAACAGTCTGCTCTTAAAGAGCTTGCAAAGAGCAAATGCCCCTGTGGCTCTTTGTGATGGGAGTGGGAGCAGTGGGAAGGACTGATAGAGATGGACAGGGTGTGTCTGTCAGATGCCAGATTCTGGGAAGCTGTGGCCACACCTCCTGAACCGAGGTTAGGGTGTGAGTCCCGAACCCAAGTACAGACTGTGAGCTACAGGCACAGCAAGGCTCTCCCTGTCCCACACTCTTGTGGTGTTCAGAGGGAGAGTATGTTTTGTGGGCCAGGGGACGTGATGGCAGAGACCATGTGATCACTGTGGTTAGGGTCCAGGGAATGGTAGGTGTAGGAGACGGTGCCCATAGGGTGCCTCACCTAGCACTCTGTGAGTGCTGGTTGCTCTGGGTCTTCTCTGGTGTTGAAGGGGCTGAGAAAGACTTTTTCCCATGCCTGCCTCTCCTGCCTACTGGCTTATGCCTAAACGCACCATTACTGACTGAAACCCCTTTTCCTCATCAGCATCCCCCAAGGTAATTTTGGATCCTGAAGGCATCAGGGAACTTCCAACGAACCACTTCATACTCTACTTGGGGAACTCACAAAGCCTGTCAGCCCCTTCATAGGGCTTCTCCTAAGACCCCTGAACCCAATGTCTCTTCTGTATTGGTTTTTTCTTTTAATAGTGAACATATTTATTCAGTAATTTCTACACCCAACATGGGGCTTGAACTTACAACCCCACAATAAAGAGTCGCATGCTCTTTGGACTGAGGCAGCCAGACATTTCTAATATGTGAGACAGATTCTTTTTTCCCCCAGTGTTCCAAGATTCATTGTTTATGCACCACATCCAGTGCGCCTTGCAATCTCTGCCCTTCTTAATACCTACCACCAGGCTCACATAACCCCCCACTCCCCTCCCTTCCAAAACCCTCAGTTTGTCTCTCAGAGTCCATAATCTCTCATGCTTCATCTCCA
>NC_081568.1:71230871-71258347 GCF_022355385.1 Mustela nigripes | reverse complement strand
TTTCCTTTCCTTTCCTTTCCTTTCCTTTCCTTTCCTTTCCTTTCCTTTCCTTTCATTCATCTTCATTTCCCCCATTCAGTTTTCCTTTCCTTCTTCTAATGACTTCCATGTTATTCCTTGTGGTCCATAAGTAAGTAAAACCATATGATAATTGACTCTCTCTGCTTAACTTATTTCACTCAGCATAATCACCAGTCCCATCCATGTTGGGTATTCATCCTTTCTGATGGCTGTGTAATATTCCATTGTGTGTATGGACCATATCTTCTTTATCCATTCGTATGTTGAAGGGCATCTTGGCTCTTTCCACAGTCTGGTGATTACGGCCATTGCTGCTATGAACACTGAGGTACATAGGTCCTTCTTTTCACTACATCTGTATCTTTGGGGTAAATGCCCAGCAGTGTAATTACAGGGTCATAGGGTAGCTCTATTTTTAATTTTTTGAGGAATTTCCACACTGTTTTCCAAAGTGGCTGCACCAACTTTCATTCCCACCAACAGTGTAAGAAGGTTCCCCTTTCTCCACACCTCTCCAACACTTGTTGTTTCCTGTCCTGTTAATCTGTATTGGTTTTGTATGACAAGACTCAAGCAGGTGGTCCAATGGCCAGATTCAGCTCATGGTCATGTTTTGCTTGACTTATATAATGTTGGCCTTCATAATTTTCTTTTTTTTTCTATTTTGTGTTGAATAATTGGCCAATATTTAAAATGAAGGATGTTGTACATGTAGATCCAAGTAGATTACTTTGAAGAGTGAACTGCTTTAGTCACCCTGGGCCCACATGATTTCATGGTAACAGTGGGGGCTGGAGTAAGCAGCTATGTCCTTAGAGAGTGCACATGTTCTCCTCTTTGCCACAGTCCACACTGCTCCCTAGTGCCTCCTTGATGCTGAGATTGTCAGATGCAGTTTTGCAAAATAAATAAGAACAGGCTGAAATCCCAGAAGAAAAATACTCATTAAATTATCTAGTGGCCTTTGTAAGCATTTGAGTTTTCAGCCCATTTTATACTCAGATATATTATTAATCATAGCACAGTAGAGCTGGATGTGAGCAGGTGGGAAGGGGTCAAAGATAAAGAGGGATTTAGTGTAAAGGTTAAAGTAATCCTTTATACTTAGCTCTCCTTGAGAACTCTGGTATCTAGGCATGAGTCCTTGATTTAGGCAGTTAAGTGTTCCATTAAAATATCTACTTTTCTGATATTTATGCCTTGATCTGCACACATTCACTTTAGGCTATAAGTGTGCAAGTGCATTTCCAGCTTGGTAATTAATATTTGTGCCTCTTTGTGTAAGTTATGTCTTTAAAATGGATCAGTTGCTTTAAGTATTTAAAAGACATTCCACATATATTATAAAGTAATTACTTTCCAAGGATATTTCCCACTGATATTTGTTACATCTAAATATACATTTACAGTATTCACTAGACCAGAATAGTTCTGATTTATATATTTTGGTCCACTGAGCTTAAAAAAAAAAGACATTTTTCAAGTATTTTTAATTAGTGTATTTATTCCAAAGATTCTCTTGGCTCCTCTAGAATCAGCCACATAGTATTAGAAAAATAATAAACACGGCGTGTTCTCTGAGCTGGTTTAGAATTTAATGAGAAATGACATCTCAGCCTGAGAGTGAGCATGGCTAACTTTTAATCTGGGCTCCGAAGTGTCCTAGAACCTGCAGGAGCTTATTAACTCTCTCTGTGTCACGTTCGTAATGTGCAAAATTCAGATGATAAACAGTTACTGCCCTTGTGTAGGGAGAATTAATCCTTGCTGAATAGCAAGTATTGTTTTAATAAAATAGTCTTAATTGTTTGCTTTGTACATTTTCTGCTTTATTATTTTTATTATTTCTCTTGCCTCTGTAATTGGTAGTTATTGGGTTCTCATTATTTCTTGATTAGTCATTTCATAAAAACTATCTTGTGATTTATCCTCCCTCCCACACTTGCTTTCGCCCACACGTCATTGGCAGAAGCAGGATGTAGACCCATGTAGCTCACCTCTAATGGAGCCGGCGCTGCAAGCAGCTCCCAGGGCTGGCCTCTGGTCTTCAGGAGCTGTGATGCCCAATTTGTTGGCTGCCGTGCTGTGAAAGGGCTGCGTGACACTTAGTGGAAAAACATCATTAGTAACAGTGAGAGGGCAAGATGCCCAGGGTCTGCGTGGGGATGGGGGGATGGTGACCTCCCACCTTGTGGGAGAGAAGAGAGGTGCCCATCCAGTGTGGGACAGCCATTGTAAGTGTGCAATGACCACATAATGTGGGGAATTAAAGAAAAGGGCAAGAAAAATCCTCACCGTATTGTACAAAGAATCCCACCATCCATTCTACCTCTATAATGTTTCCTGCTGCCATTACCTGGGGACTTGACCCTACTTGCCTTCCTCACAGACTATCACAATAGCTATTCTTGAGCTCTCTAATCTCTGTATGTCGTTTTGCAAATTGAGTAGCCAGACCTTGTGAGTGTTATCTAACTTAACCAGCTGTGTTAGTCTGGGCACATTACTGAACTTCTATATCTAGGCTTTCTTACCTCTAAAATGATAGTAGCCATTCTATCCTATATGGCAGTTGTATAGATTAAATACATTAAAAAAAAAAAAAAGGCTTAACAGAGTACTGGCCAGCCTTCTGAGCAGACCCCATGTTACCATCACTGTTAGCTATGATTCAGCCACACTGGGGCAGGGGTTGGCTGTGCCTGTGTTCTCAGTGGGTCTCTAGTACTGAGAAGTAGGAGATGTTCAGTGAATGCTTGTTGAAATGAATTGGGTTAAAAAGCCTTGGATTTGGTGGACCAAGTTATTTTCTTTCATCAAAACTAAGTAATTAGATTTACCTAGAACTTTGGGACGAGTGGGCAACAATAAGGTGAAAACTAGGGAACAACTTGTGTGGGCTTTTGTTTCTGGCTGTGTGGGAGACCAGTTACCTTAGCTGACTCTCTCACCTAAAACCATTTGAGATGATGGACAAAACATTGAAATAATCTTTCACCTCAGTGAGAAGGCAGGAAAGTGAAGATTTTCTAAGAGTCTCAATATTCAGTGAAAGGTGAAAATCAGAACTCTGAAGCTGCCTTTTGCTTTGAATGTATTTGCCCAATGTAGATAAGGTCCTAAGAATCAAAGGTCAAGGTTAAGAGGTCCTAAGGGGGACAGGAGACAACCCTAGGACATGTCATTTTGTTAGGAAACCTCCTCCACCTAAACTGAGACCCCCCAAAGCTATACCCTAGTGTAAGCGTGGAATAGAAGTAAATATGTCCTGCCTCCCTTCAGGGAGGACTGAAGAAAATTACCTCCCTTGAACCTTGGTGCTGGGTAGAGGATCAAAATAACTACTTTGAGAACTAGAATCATGAGCTGGGTTTTCAGCTGAACACATAAGCAGGCAGGCTGAGAAAACCTCAAACCAAGAATTTATTTTTTTTTAAAGATTTTATCAATGCAAGGCTCAAACCCAGGACCCTGGGATCATGACCTGAGCTGAAGTCAGACACTGAGCCCACTGAGCCACACAGGTGTCCCAAGAATTCAGTTTAAAGCAGTCCTGGCTGGTAGCACTTTGAGTACTTTGAGCACTTTGAACACATCCTTGAAGAATCCATCTTCAACATATGTCTTAAATGATTTTGACAGGTTACCATCCACAGAACATGAGCTCACAGACAAAAGTAAAAAATACCTAACAAAATTAAAAAGATATGAAAGTGAAAGCCGGTAGAAGCAGATCCTCAGATGCTGGTATTAATAGATACAGAATTAAAAACAAATAACAATGTATATTGTAAGATGTAAAAAAGGGAGTTGAAAATATGAAGAAAGAGTAAGACTGTAACAGATGACCTTGATGGTGTGGAAAATAACCAAGTGTCATTTCTTAGGAATAAGAATTGCAATCAGAATTGTCAAAATCAGTGGATAGATTTGAGAGCAAATGAGATGTCACTGAAAGGAGCTAGAAGGAGTGGAGAGAGAAGCCAGAATGCACACAGCACAGGGGGAGTAGCCCTGTCCCTCAAGTGCATGAAGAGAGTTTGAGAAGATTGCCACATACTAAAACATAGGGCAATTCTTGCAAAGTTACTCCCCTTGATGCAGTTAAGTAAACAGTTTTAAAAAGGAGACCAGAGGGGCGCCTGGGTGGCTCAGTGGGTTAAAGCCTCCGCCTTCGGCTCAGGTCATGATCTCAGGGTCCTGGATCGAGCCCTGCATCAGGCTCTCTGCGTCAGCAGGGAGACTGCTTCCTCCTCTCTCTCTGCTTGCCTCTCTGCCTACTTGTGATCTGTCTCTGTCAAAGAAATAAATAAAAATCTTAAAAAAAAAAAAAAAGTGGGGGGGGACCAGAAATACTTTCCCATGTTTGAAGATTAAACACTTGTCTAAATAATACATGAGTGGAAGGGAAAAAATGGGAGAATCTAACTGAACAATAACAAACAGTACATATTAAAATTTGTGAGAGGCAGCTAGAGTAGAAATTAGAGTGAAATCCATCATCTTAAGTATTTCCATTAAAATGGAAAAAAGGGCCCAAAGTTAATGAATTAAACGTACAACTCACAAAGGTAGGTAAAGAGTAGTGGAGTAAACCACAACAAAGCAGAAGAAAGTAAATAATGAACAGCAGTGAAAAAAGAAATGGGTGAAGTTGAAACAAGAAACACCACAGAAAGGGTGAACGCTGCTCTTTCTTTGAAAGGACTAATAAAACTGACAAATCTCTAAGAGAATAAAGCTGGAGAGGGGAAGGCAGGAAGGAGAGAGAATAAATGCATGATATGAAAAATAAAAAGCTATAATCACTGCAGACATTAAAATAAGAGAATCCTTTTTGCCAATAAAGTTGAAAGGTCTAATGATCCAACTTAAAAAAAAAAAGGTAAAATAAAACTTGCTAGAACTTAAGTAGAAATTAAGAACCCAACTAGTCTTATTATCATTAAAAAAATAGAATCAGACTTTTAACTAGAAATATTCCCACAATGATGATACCAGAGCCAGATATCCATGCGTATTAACTAACATTCAAGGACTTGAATTCAAGTTCCCCCATGAACTATTCCAGGAGATAGAAAAAGGGGATATGTATTTATGAGGCTAGAATATACTTGACACCCAAATGTTGGCAAGAAGGCTATAAAGGAAAGGTAGGTTTTAAAAATAGTTGTGCGGATCCTAAGGAAAAAACTAGCAAACTGAATTTAGTCATGTATTCATAAAAGAGAATGAACCACGGTAATTTGGGATTATCTCAAAATTAGAAATTTGATTGCCACTAGAAATGGCTTGATGTCTTTCATGACAGTAGTGATTTTAAGTAGAAAAGTCATATGATTGTATCCCTAGATATAGGGAAAGCATTTGAAAAATCCGATACTCATTATTTCAGAAAATTACTAGAAAAGGAGGACTAGCATAGAGGGGAACTAATTTAACTTAATAAAGCATAACTTTAAAAATATAGTAGCAGACCTATGAGTCAGTATATTGAATATAATGATAACTCCCTTAAGAAAGGAAGTTACAAATATGAAATGAGGAAGATCTGGGTTATACCGTTCCTTGTTGCTCTGGAGTTGGAAGTATTAGAAAGAACTCAAAGCGTATGTGTCTATTTGTAACATTTCCTAGCATTGTCTGCTGAGATGGGCCAGAATCACAACACTCCCAGAGCACTGAGAACTTTCCACTAAAAGGAACTTTCCACTGAAAGGAACTAAGACTTCTTGGTGAAAATGGCTAATTCCACTGCTGGAACAGAAAAAGTACACAGTAAATCTGGAACATTATTTTGTTCCAGAAAGTAAGGCAGTGCTCAGACAATCATGGTGACTTGTCAAAAGGATGTAGTAACCAGCTTGAAAGAGCTCCACATAGCCACATCTGGACAATTTGAGTTTAAAAATGGAAAAAAGGAAGATAAAAATGGATTTGCAGCAGATTTTATTTTCCAAAGACAGTCACAGTGTTGTTTCCCATTGTACATATTCTTCCAATGTGCCTTGGTCACCGTTCTTGTTGAGAGGTGGAGTTGCTGTTCCTTATCCTTGAATCTGAGCAGGCTGCTGGGTCTGGAAGTGATGCCATGTGACTGCCAAGGCCACATCATAAAGGCAGGGTAGCTTCTACCTTGCTGACTAGAGCATTCTTGCTAGACCTCTGAGCTACCACATAAACCATCTAACTGTCCTGAGGTCACTATGTTATAAGGAAGCCCAAACTAGTCCATGTGGAGGAACCCTGTGAAGGGACCCTGTGAACAAAGAAGAATGCTGCACACGCTCCCACCTACTTCAGCTCCCCCACCATTGCAGCTTTGGCCAACATCTGATTACAACTACTTTAGAGCCCCTGACTGAAAACCACCCAGCTGCTCCCTTCCCAAACCTAGAGAAATACTGAGCAGTAATAAAATTAATTTAAAAAAATTACTGAGCAGTAATAAAATGTTTGTTGTTATAAGTCACTGGTTTGTTGCATAGCGATAGATAATCACTACAGATTCTGGAACCTGGATATGGAATGGAACCATAACCAAAAATCAAAGCCTATAGCATTGGTTTGGGGAGGTAGGGCAAAGCAGAAAGGGCCTTGAAGAGATTGCTGGTGAAAGCTTGAAGGGTCTCTATGAGTGTTAGCAGAAACCTCAAGGACCTTGAGGAGGCTCTCAGAGCTTGAAGGCATGAAAGGAAAATATTACTAAGAGTTGGGTGGGGGACACCTGGGTGGCTCACTCGGTTAAGCTGCTGCCTTTGACTCAGATCATGACCCCGGAGTCCTGGGATAGAGTCCCGCGTCGGGCTTCTTGCTTGGCAGGGAGCCTTCTTCTCTTTCCGCCTCTGCCTGCTGCTCTGCCTACTTTGCGTGCGCTCTCTCTCTCTCTCACTCTCTCTCTCTTTCTGACAAATAAATAAAATCTTAAAAAAAAAAAGAGTTGGGTGGAAGAGGATCCTTGATTGGGACAGTGTATAGGTTGGTAATGTTGTGATCTGTCACAATAAAATAGTGGTAAAGAGACCAAATGAACTCAGTGATCCAACTCAACAGATGATTAGGCAGAATATTAAAAGTACCCCCTGGCTGCTTCTTGCCTTGATGAAACATGAGAATAGAGAGGGGAGGAACAGAGCAAGCTGTTAAATATAAAGGAGTCAGGACTCACGGCCTTTGAAAATAAAATTGTTCCTCATTTGTAGCCTCTCAAAACGGCAAAGAGTGGTCACATTAAGAAAAGATTTCAGCGTAAAGATCAAACCCATGGAGGGACCTGTAAGATTCTTTTTTAAAACTTGAAAAAAATTTAAAGTATCATAGGCTTTCCCTCCCAGAAAGAAAAAAAAGTCTTCTAAAGATCTTACAGATGTGCCTTTCTGTTGAGCAATAGGACTTGTAGTATCTTAAGAGGATTGCCCAGTAACAGCCCCTCAGGGGACCCAAGATCTAGTAAGGTTTACCTTAAAGAGGTTTGTAGGTTTAGCTTTTATCTGAAAGAGTATGTGTTACTCATCTTCTCTACATCATTAGAGCCAACAGAGTTATGTTTATATTGAAGGAGATCTATTTTAAGGAACTGAATCCCATGGTTAGGGAGTCTAGCCAGTCCAAACTTTGGGTAGGTAGACTGGTTGGCTGGAGACACAGGAAGGAGTTGAAGTTTGAGTTTGCTCACAGAATTCTTATTTGCTCAGGGAGATCAATTTTTGTTCTCTTCAGACCTTCAACTGATTGGACAAGGCCCACCCACATTTTATAAGGTAATCTGCTTTTCTCCAAGTCCACCAATTTATATGTCAATCTCATTCAAAAAACACCTTTACAGAAACCTCTAGAAGAATGTGTGACTAAATACCTGGGCACTGTAGCCCAGCCAAGTTGATAACACATTAACTCAACTATCATATAGTATACTATAAATGGGTATATTAAAAAAAATTCACATTTTTTTAAAGAATTATACAAGTTTGGAACAAAAGGGACAGAGAGTGTACAAAATGAAGAGGATCCTGAATGCCCTAACTTCTATGTGTAGGAAGCAGGCTGAGAGAACTTTAACTACAAACATAGGGTGGTTTTTGTGGAAAAGATAGCTGGTTCAAAGAATTGGTGCCAAGAGCTATGGAGAATTATTCCTGTGAAGCAGACCTGAGTCCTAATCAGGGGACTTGGGGCAAGTCCCTGTTGGGTTTCACAACTGCTGGAGATCATTAATTGAAACATGCCTCACGTTTTCTACCTTTTAATTTTTAAAAAAATTTTTTAAATGGAAATATCTGTACATGTTATCTTACACCTGTCTCACCATTATAAGTTGGCGTATGGGGTGAGTGGAACATGTGTTTCCTTAGCTTACATGTCTTCAGATTAAGAGGAATAGCACCTGGACTCAAGGCGCTGAACCTAAGGAACCTTGCCATGAGGATCCTTATCTGAACCTGGACCTAATTCACATCCCAAGATCCTGCATTTTGTGCTTCTGCCCTGACAGACTGGGGGATATTAGGGAGAGGATTGCATGTGTACTTACAGAGGGAGGTGAATACTTGTGGTCAGAGAGCAGAACATAACGGGTGATGTTTTCCAAAGATGATTGCAGATTATTGCCCATCTTAGGATGGCACTTTGACCTTCTTTCTATCAAGAAATAGGATCTGTTTCCTTTACCTTGGATCTAGGCAGATCTGTGACTATGACAGAAGTCATGCTACCTGGCCTCTAAAGGCTTTGTAATAAAACATGATAAAGCTCCGCCTTGCTGGCCAGACCACTCACACTGCTGTGCAAACAGTCTGACTGCCCCGAATTCACCCTCCTGTGACGAAATCCAAAAGAGCCAATGTAGGAAGACCATGTGCAGCGTCTCTGTGACTGCATGAAGAGAGAGAGAGAGGCTCAGCAAGCCCTCAGGCTGGCCCCCACCCTACAAGTCTGGCTGCTCTCTGACCTCAACTACTGGAGGGGCCTTGATTCAGAGTCCATTCTTTCACTCTTGGCCCACAGAAACTGTGAGAGATAATAAAATAAGTGTTGTTGCCTCAAGTCACTAGATTTTTGAATGATAGACTCAGCAGAGAAAGATAATCAGAACAGGATTAGAACACACTGAGTAAAATAGGGATCCATGAGTCCAATCTTACATAAATGAATGACTGAAATAATGGGGATAAAGGAAAGCTCTTCTTTATGGTACAATGCCAGATAAGAAATAAAGAACAAATGATGGTGTTAAAATAGTTATCAGTGGATACTGAAAACCAGTAGTCAAAATTTGATGAGCAAGAGAATATTAACATATTCTGAAAGTACATCTTCAAGAGTGAGTTTCTAATTACAAAGGGAAAATACTAACTCTGCTTTGGCGACACTTGCTGGATACCACCTTAACCAAGAGATTAAAGTTAGTATCATCAATACTGGGACAAGCCAACATCATGTGCCTCTTTATATGATGTACTGAGAGGGACAAAATGTCAACTCTGTGGTGTTCCTGTGAAAAATTTATAACCTGAATCTTATCTCGAGGAAACATCAGTCAAATCCAGGTTGAGGGATATTCTACAAAATAACTTGGCTGTACTTTTAAAAAATAGCAACGTCAAGAAACACACAGAAAGGCTGAGGAACTCTTTCAGATAAGAGGAGACTGCAGAAACATAGCAGCTAAATGCCATCCATGATCCTAGGTTGGATCTTATACTAGAAAAGAAAAACAGCTATAAAGATCACTATTAGGACAATTGACAAGATTTGAATATGGACTGTGGAACAGATTAGAGTACTACAGCAATACTGATTTTTGCAGTTGTACTATGGAAGGATGTTTTGATCTTGGGAAATACAAGCTTTAGGGTTAAAGACACGGGATGCTTTTCATTTGCTTACTGATAGTTCCCACCAGAGCCTGTGTATGTATTGAAAGCATTCCCTTTGAGAGGATGAGTAAGATACGGGTGCCTGCCATCTCTCTCATATTGAACATTGTACTGGAGGTCCTAGCAAGTGCATTAAGGTAAGAAAAAGAAATAAACAGTATAAAAATTGGAAAGGAAGAGGCAAAATTCTGATTATTCATAAATGATATGGTTTCACACAAGAGAAGCCAAAAGACTTTGTGAATAAATTACCATGATTAGCTAATACATTTTAATAAGGCCATTAAATACAAAATTAATACACAAAATCCAATTAGATTTGTATGTAACAGCAACAAAGAGAAATTGTAATTTAAAAGATAGCAAAATCACTGGAATCAAAAATACAAAGTTTCTAAGAAACAATATAATTAGAGTATGTAAGACATTCCTAGAAAAAAGTCATGACAATTTATTAAGGGCCAAAATTGGTGGATAAGAAGGTTCAGTATTACAAAGAAGTTTTTTCTTCCCCAAAATGATCATTGCATTAACTCTCTATCAGGTATATGTGTATACGTGTATGTAATTTAACAAGCTATTTCTTTTTTTTTCTTTTTTCTTTTTTAAAGATTTTATTTATTTATTTGACAGAGAGAGATCACACATAGGCAGAGAGGCAGACAGAGAGAGAGGAGGAAGCAGGCTCCCTGCTGAGCAGAGAGCCCGATGTGGGGCTCGATCCCAGGACTCTGAGATCATGACCTGAGCCGAAGGCAGCGGCTTAACCCACTGAGCCACCCAGGCGCCACTTAACAAGCTATTTCTTAAATGTATATAGAAAACAGAGGACCAGAAAGAGTGATGGCCGTTTTGGAGAAAAATAAGGGTTCAGATAACCTACTAGTGAGAATACAGGTGGCATGATTCTTTTCAAGAGCTGTTTGGTCGTATCTAGTGTAGCTGATGATGGTCATACACCAGGACCCAGATTTCCACTCCCAGGTAAATACTTGCAGAGTCTTTCTTGTGCCTTTTTGCTGGGAGACATGCACAAGTTCTAGATTTGTAATAGTTTAAAACTATAATTACAGTTCTACAGTTATCATATGTGGAGCATAAGGAATAACATGGAGGACATTATGAGAAGGAAGGAGATGAATATGAGGAAATGGGGGGGCAGGAAAGCAGAGGTGGGAAGACAAACCATGAGAGACTATGGGCTCTGAGAAACAAACTGAGGGTTTCAGAGGGGAGGGGGTGGGGGAATGGGAGAGCCCAGTGATGGGTATTAAGAAGGACTTAGTGTGCATGAAGCATGGGTGTTATGCCAAACAATGAATCGTGGGACACTACATCAAAAACTAACGATGTGCTGTATGGTGACTAACATAACATAATAAAAAAACAATAAGGTCTAGCAACAGAATAATTTGTAAGTAAATTGCATTACAGCTTGTAATGATCACCATAGAGTCTGTTGTGATACTATAGGTATGTATTTTCTAGTGATATACAGAAGATACCTAGATGGGTGGGTTGATGGATTGACAGATAGATACATAAATATGAAATGGATATAGCTATAGTAGATTTTGAATACTGTACCACATGGAAAATGAATGAATTATATCTGCCTATAATAACATTGCTATTACATTCTCAGGAACATGGTAGTGAGCAAAAAGAAGCAAGCTTGTATAGAAGTAAAAGCTAAATAATTTACATGGATGATCATTTTGTTGTTATGTGCTACATGAATTTTATAAACACTTTTTTTTCAGAAGTTAATTTTTAAGTAATTATAATTAAATGTAAAATAGGTATGACAGCATCAGTTATAGTTATAAAATATTTTAAAATAATAAAAAGGAATTAACTAGGGGCACCTAGGTGGCTGAGTCGGTTAAGCAGCTGACTTTTGATTTTGGCTTAGGTCATGATCTCAGGGTTGTGAGATTGAGCCGCATGCTGGAATGTGGAACCAGCTTAAGATTCTCTTTCTCTCTCCCTCTCTGCCCCTCCCACTGCTCGTGCACTCTCTAAATGAATGAATGAATGAATGAATGAATAAATAAAATCTTTAAGAAAAAAAAGGATTTGACTAAAATCCTCATGGTACATTTGTGCCTTAACATACTAAGCATCTGTTTAAAACATTGTATGTTTGTTGAAATGGAAAGAAGTTCACAATATGCTCTTAAGGGGGAAAATAACAAGTTATAAAAAGGATATGTCCTGTTGGATTCTAATTTGAAAAAACAAACAAACAAACAAACATAAAAACAAGATAAATGTAGAAGTATATAAACAAAAAAACAAGACGCTTATTTCTGAATAGTCATATGGGTAATTTTTCTTTGACTAGCTGTATTTCCTAGTATCTTCCCAGGATAAACATATAGTCTATGCATGAGGGGGGATGTCTGCTGCCAACCGGAAACTGGTGGGGGAGAACATACTCCACCCTGTGCTCAGGTCTTTCATTCATTCACTTTCTCCTTCCTCATTCAGTGTGCATTTACCACACATCTATTGTGTGTGAAGCCCTGTGCTTGGTTCTAGGAAAGAAAGATGAGCCAGGCACGTCCCTGCCCTGGAGGAGTGCGGTCTATGTATAAATAGTAACGTGTGTCAGATGAATGATGACAACACTCATTCATACAAGTGTTCCCTGCCTCTGCCCTTCATTCAGTCAACCAAAGAAAGTCCCATCATTTCTAACCCAGTTTCTCCCCTCTCTGCTTTCCTTCCTTGCTCATGAAGGGGTGGGTCAATCCACATAATTTAAAGATTGAAGGGGAGGTGGCCTGTAAGAACAGCCAGCGCAGTTGGCACTGAAGAGGTTAAGACTCTGGTGGGGAAGAGATGCCTGAGACAGCTGGTGGGGAGAGGGCAAGGAGGTAGGAGCAAAAGGGATGTAAGCAAATACTACCATAAACTATGAATTTGTGCCTTAGTAACTGTTTTAGAAAAAAGAAAGTAAAGAAATTGTGTTATTTGTTAAAATTATTTTTGACCCTGGGGCTGTGTTCCTTCAACCACATTCTTCTTCCAACACTGGACCTTATGTGTCTGGGTTTAATGGTTCCCCAAGAACAGTAGTTAGGAGGACACAGAGGGAGGGAGTTCTGCGGAGCTCCATCACTAGGAATAAAAGCAATAGGCCAGGGAGAAGAAATGCACCAGCATATGTGGAACTCGTCACTGTAGTTAAGTGTGTTAGACAAGATCAACAATCCATTTTCCTTGCAACATCTCCTGGGGCTCAGCTTCCCCTGCCCCACCTGGAATGGTCTCGGGACTGAAGTGTAGAAGGCAAAGTAGGACTGGGCAAGAACAAGTGGAAAAGGGCTTCCTGGCTGACCTTTTCTGCAACTCAGATGATAGAAAAATAAGCAGCATCCAGGAGTTCAGGATGGTAAGTTAACTTTAACATACAGATTCTGTTTCGTTGGAGGTTTTAACTTTAAATTTTTGTGTGGGGTTGGTTTCATAAACAACAAGCTTCACTTCCTAGGTGACTTGCGCTGGCCTGTGGTTTCAGTACAGAAATGTGGGTGAGGGCCTGCAGTACGGGCAAGGGGCAGAACCAGCTTGGAGAGAGAAGGGTGGGGAGACAGATGGGAGACTCACCCACCCCAGCGCAGACTGACTGAGGTCCTCAGGGGTCGGAGCCTCCTCTCTGATGTGAGCGAAGGTGAGGTGGTGTGTCCGTGGCTCCACAGCAGGCTTTGGGGGATGTCTGTTCTGCCCCGAGCCAGGTGGACATCACTGTGTTTGTGCTCATTTCCTATGGCTGTCTGCTGGGTGGCTTAGAACAACAGACAGTGCTTATTAATGGTTCTGGAAGTCAGAAATCCAACATCAGTTTCGCTGGCCTCAAATGGAAGTGTTGAGCCCCATCATGACCACATTATTTTCAGTAGCTTTAATTCCATGATGAAGACTTCTAAGCTCTCTTGTTTGCTGCATTAACTCCTTGGTCCCAAGGTACCTGCTAAGCAGGAAGTCCTTGGAACCATGACCTGGAAGTTTCACAACAGAGATGGGTCTATAGGATTTGTCCCCATTAGGGGTGGGGGCTGGCTGCTCAAGGTGTGTTTGGGCCTCTCATGGCTGGTTTTCTCCAGGAGCTCCCGGCCTCTGACCAAAGGACAGAATCGGGCTTGGTGCTCTGGGAGGCTGGCTTGCCAGTGCCCCTGGGACCAGCCTCTCTGAGCCAAATGTCTGCAGGTGACATTGCCACCACCAGGGTTGTTAGTGAAGGCTCTGGACTAGGTTCTCAGAGCAAGACCAGCTATGTTTGCTTTGCAGTGTGTATTTTTGTCCTCTTGGGCTGAGAGAATCAGAAGTACATTTGCAGAAGATAAGACTGAATCCCAGAGTCTTGGCTCTGAAGCCTAGGGTCCTGTTTATGAGTGGCTCATGGGGTGGAGGTGGGGAGTCTCAGTTCTTTCCAGAAAGGTCTTCCTTGGGAGCGCTTTATTAACTGGAACATTGGGTTAACTAGAACACCTACCTCCCTGGCCATGTTCTAAGGGAGGCTTAGCCATGTCAATGCATGTCCAAAAAGGAGGCTAATTGTGCCTAATATCAGACCTGGAGATTATATTGCATATAGTTCTCTATGCTATGAATGTGTAAAACACAAAGCGTGGAGGTGGTAACATGTGGGGTTGTTGTACCAACTGCAGATTCCTGGAAGCTGTAATGGTTGGTCTGTGTGGCCTCAAGTGCAAGACAGGGCTTCCTTCTAGCAGCTGTAGGAGCAAATCTATTGCCTTGCATCTTCTAGCTTTTTGAGGCTCTGACCTCTATTTCCCTTGTAATGTCTCCTGCCTCTGCCCCTCCTGCCTCCTGCATGTGAGAACACTGGTGATTACATGGGCCCCACCCAGATGATTATTCCCACCACCCTTCACTAAGTCATATCTGCAAAGTCCCTTTTGCCGTGTAAGGGAACGTGGACATAGGTCAGGAATAAGGTGTGGCTACCTATGGGGGCATCATTCTGTCTACCAGAGAGCCACTCCCTATTGAGCTCTCTGCCCAGTGTGTTCTTGGTTCTTCCTCCTGTGATAAACAGATATATGTTATTAATGAGTTATATATGAGAGTGATGGCTGCCAGGAACGAGATCACTAGAATCTTTTTAAATACCATTCATTTGGGAATATGGCTGTGACCAAGGAGTGTGATGATTGTCATTCTTGTTCCCAACCTATGATTTTATAAACTAAAACTTGACTGGCAATTTGAAAAGGACCATCTTTCCCTTTCTATTTTCTCATTTCACACTGATTTATTTCAGGTCGTAGCTCAAAATCTTAGCAAATATAGTAGTCTCTCCTCTTAAGCATGAAGGATATGTTTCCAGGCCCACAATGGATGCCTGAAACTGCAGATAGTACCAAACCCCTGTATATACTATGTTTTTCCTATACACACATCCCTGTAATAAAGTTTAATGGATAAATTAGTCGCAGAAAGAGATTAGCATCACAGGAGCAGTAGGAAAATAGAATAATTGTAACAATATACAGTAATTGACGTTGTATGAATATGGTTTTTCCCTCTCAAAATACCTATCATGTATGTGATGGGAAGGAGCGAGGGATGGACCCAGGCACATGATTCCGCCTCAGGCCACTACTGGCCTTCCGGTCCTGAGTCAGGAGGAGGATCATCTGCTTCCTGTTACAGCTAACAGTGGGAACTGAAGCCACGGGAAGCACAACCACGGATAATGGGAGACTTCTGTAAAAGGACATGTTGCTCATTCTGTCACCGCACATTGCCCAGATTTGAGAGACCTCCCTGGAACACCATCCTTGTAGGGAGCTCATCATCCTGGAAGGGCCGGATTTCTGTTTGTGCAGGGAGAGCCGCACGGCATAGCAGTCTGCCCCACTTCTTCCCAGCCGATTGCTAGCAACACGAGCAGGACACTCAAAGCCTTGTGAGTGACTGGAGGAATAAATCTGAAACCCCCAATGTGGGTCCCTCCCTGGCCAGGTGACTGCCGAGGTCTGGGCCCCAGTCACCCACCCCACGCCTCTCCTCTTCCCTGCCTCTCTTGGTGACACCAGAGGGTGAGGGGCTACACTTTCTCCCAAAGTGGTGGCTTGTAATAGTTTGCATGTGGGAATGTGTATCAACCAGCAGGTTGTTCAGATTTTGGTGCAGAAATGTTGAAAGCAACAGTGTGAAGACGAAGTCGCATCAGTGATCCCCAGAGAGACCCTAGGAGGGGGTCAGTCAGGATGGGGCAGCCCATCCTTTTTGGTATTGGTAGTCCTGGTGAAGGGGACTGTCGGCACCCCCCAGGGTGCAGTGCTGTCTCCAGGCTGGAGACAGCACTGGTCTGGGCACTGGGGACTGAGGCAAACCCTCGGACACAAATCCTTTTGTGACCTTGCTCTTCTCAGCCCAAGTAAGTATGGCGATTCCAGACCAGAGTTTGGGGTGTTTATGTTTGAAACACAGACCCCACTTAGTCCTGTTTCAGTCTGCATCTTTGGCCCAGTTCGTCTTGCCAGATCTCCACATTGGAGTGTGGGTCTGGCTCCAGCTATTAGCAAGGAGTTACTGGGCCTTTTTCTTCCACGATGTTTTGTGCATTTGGGAGCCTAGAAGAGTCAGTGTGGTTGGGACAGAGTCTTCTCCGTGACACATCATAGTGTCCCAAACGTGTGTCTTCTCTTCTTGCCCAGACTACCATCTCCTTGAGGGCAGGGGTGATGTTTTTGCTTACGTTGTGCTTACTTACCTACCTTTCTCTTGAATATACTAGTGCTGGTTCATCAGTACATGTCACGGGACAGGAGACCCTGAAAACTGCAGTGTGTGCTGTCCTGGAACAGCCAGCCAAGGTCAGGGAGCCGAGGCATTGGCAGGGTTGGGCGGGGGGGGGGGGGGTCTGCAAGGTGTTTTTAACCTGCTCTGACCTTGAAGTGGAGTGTGAACACTGTCTGCGCTGGGCTGCAGCCCTCGCTGCATCAGGCTGCCGTCTTGGAAGATGCTGATACGCTCGTTTTTCCCGAGCCTTTTTTCTTCTTGAGAGCAGTGATTCCTGCCCCTGGTTTACAGCACCCCGGGGTGCCTCCAGTTGTCTCAAGGGCTGGCACAGAATTCTCAAGCCATTTGCTTCAAACAAAACACAAATATGCAGAACACAGCAGTTTTAGCTGAGTGTGGAGGAGGGGAAGAAGAAAGTGCCACAAAACCCAAACCAGCAAATAGGGTGTCACACTCCAGAGATTGGAGTGTCTGCCTAAGGAAAGAGAGATGGTGACACAAAGCCAGTGTCTCCTTGTAGTAGTTTGGATCCATGTTTGGGGGACTGCTGCACACAAAAGCCATTTTGCTGCTTTCTTTGCCTTTTCTATAGAAAATGAGTGTTATTATAGATGAATAGTATTCTACAAAAACCATTCAACAAAAATCTGAACCAGTACCTCTGAAGAAGTGAATCTCTAGCGAAGCAGAGCATCCCTACTTGCTGAGTTTCTAGGGGTTCAGGAGTGGGTTCAGCTCTGACTGGATTTTAGGGTTTCCCACTACTTGACTAGGCACTTTGGGAGGCAGTGGTGCCTCAGTTTCCTCATCTATATGATGGAGATAATAATCATATCTATCTCCTGAATGTAAGAGAATTAAAGAAAGGCTCATAAAAACCTCAGAACGGACCCCTGCTCAGAGCGAGCCTTCTTGAAGTGTGTGCTAGATAACACATTCACAGCCTGCTCTGGACCAGGTGTGGCACTGGGCAGGTCCCCGAAGACTGACGTCTAGTGGAGAAGACTGAGGGGAGACAGCCAAATGAAATACTCTGTACTGAATGCTAGTTCAGCATAGACTTGGGTGAAGATTTGTAATTAAAACATGGATTCTTGGGGTGCCTTTGTGACTCAGTAGGTTGAATGTCCAACTCTAGATCTCAGCTCAGGTCTTGATCTCAGGGTTGTGAATTCAAAACAAACAGACAAACATGGATTCTGGTTCTGGCATTGGTTGTTAATATTCTGAACAAGTTCTTCATCTTTTCTAAGCTTCAGGGTATCTATTAGGATATGCTAGGCTACAATAACGAATAGGCCTCAAGATTTCAGGGCCTTCACACAACAGAAGTTTACTTCTTGGTCCAGAAGCCATTCTGGGCAAGTGTTGAGATTGTCAAAGCCGTTGTCTTCCATCTGGTCTTTCAGGGGCCCAGGCTGACAGCAGTTTCCAAGACTGCCTTGGGCGTCCATGTCCTAGCCAGTCCCAGGAGCAGCATGGAGACACACCTCGGGGAGTTTTTCACTGGCCTCACGGGGAGGTGGTACTCTCCCTGCTGTGCACATTCTGACTGAGAGGACTTGTCACCACATGGAATGGCAAGGATGGCTGGGAGGTACCTCCTGCTCTGTGTTGAAAGAGAGAGCACAGCTTTTGCTAGACATCTCAGTTTGCTCATTTGTAAAGTGGAAGGTGATGTTCCCTCCTGGGCTGACTCACACTGGTTTTGGGGTATCATGTCATCGGAGCTAAAAGGTGCCAGGTGGACAAAGGGAACTGTTGCCTGGGGCATGGTGGCTTGGCTTCCGAGAGCCAGGTGGCAGTTGTTTAGCCCACATCTCAGCACCACCTCTGTGTGGTCCCCTGACGAAATCAAACCATCAAATGTTAACAGAGAGATATGTGCCAGGCCCTGCCTGGGAGTTGGGGACACCATGGTCACATGACAAAGATCAGATGTGACTTAGAATACACAGGGCATCCAGTTCAGACACGGAAGTCAAGACCTCTTTCCTAAGGATGGGATGTCTCCTGGAGAACAGAAAGGGTCAGGGGTCAGGGAGGCCAGGGCCAGGTGGAGGAAGGGTATTGGGAGCAGAGGGAATCCCAGGAGCAAAACCCCAAGGGAATAAGAGGACCACCTGACAGGAGCTGCCACAGATCTTGGGTTGGGGAGAAGAAGCTAAGAGACCAGGCTGGTTGGTGGGCCGTACAGAGCCTCATAGGCAGCTCCTTCACTTGTGGGAAGTGCCTTTTTATTCAAGGTGACATTTCGTGGAGCCACATTGCTCCTAGGGGTGGGGCTGGGGGGGAGGAGACCAAGCAAGAGGGAGGCTGCGTGGCAGTGTGGCTTGACCCTGGCCCTCAGGCGTCACTAAGCCTCCTATCCAGCCCAGAGCTGGCCGTCCCTTTCAGGGCTGTGAACCCTACTGGGTTCACCGTCCACTTCACCGTCCACTCAGTGTGTTTTTCTCCTATTTATTCTGCGCCTGGATATTTCCAAAGGAGAAAAAATAAGGGGGAAATCAAAATGTGAATCCCTCTTGCTACTCTGAGTTCCCTCACTATTCAGTTTACAGCCCTTACAGGATCAGTTCTGGCCTACATTTTCAGAGATGATTCCTGCTTGTTTAACTGCAGTGTGTGTCTGGAATGCTCATCGCTTTGGTCAGTGTTGCAGTGAATACACACTTGGATGCACGCACAGAGTCCCCCCCCCCCACACACACACACACAGTGGGAGGAGGTGGGCGTTAAAACTGAGAGAGCATGGTGGGGACCGTGGGCACTGGCTCACCTACTGGGGGTTTTGGGTGAACCTTGGTTTCCATGAGGAATCAAACAGTTTTGATGAGAGTGGTGTGTCTCTATGAGACATCAAGCTACATCAGTCTTCCTGGAACCTTGACTAATTTTTGATTCTCTGGTTCCGTTAGCCAAGCATTAGATGGAGTACAAAAATACACCCTTCAATTTGCAGAGAAGTGGAAGGTATTCAAACACAGAATCAAAATAAAGGATAATTTTTCATCTTCCACTGAAACCTCTCATTTTCCAGCAGTCTAGAAACAAAACAAGAGCCAGTGGGAGCATGCAGTGACTGAGAAGCAGCGCATTAGCAGTCCTGGGAGAGGGCTGCCCGGGCTGGAGGAGGTTCTCTGGAGGGTAGGGTGGGCTCAGGTAGGCTCAGGATTCAGCTCTGGTCGGACCCGTCAATTGTGGCTTCCCGGGCTGATGCAGAGCAGCGGGCTGCCACCTGTCTCTCCATTGGGCAGGAAGGAGGGGGACAGGTAGACACCTCCTCTGAGACCTTTGAAGATGAAGGGAGTCAACTGGCAACTCCACCCATCTGAGTGCCAAACGCCAGCCTGCTCTCAAGCCCCGCTTGGTCCCACCTCGCCCAGGTCCAGGCTGGCTGCCATGTTGAACTCTTGCCACTCCTCCTCAGATTCATCCCTCCTCATCCTGCTGTCCTCACCAGGTTCCCCACAGAAGCCCCTCTGGCCCCAGCTGGGGGCACCCAGCACCATTCCCCCACTTGTCCATATTGTTTTTCTCACATGTGGCCAGCCTGGTAGAAGGTTGGAGCTTGTGGGAGTAGCTAATTCCCCTGGAGACCTAAATGGCTGCCCAATGTAGCTTGCTGGGAGTCTTGCTTGCTTTTCTGCCTGCACGTCGAGGCCATCCTTGGTCTGTCATCCTCTACCTGTCCAATGATAAAGTCCATCCTGCTCTGGCATACTTCCTTTGTTCTGCCTATGCCTTTGGACTTCCTCTCTTGGTGGTGAAGAAATGCTCTTTCCCCCCACAAGATCAGGCTAAAGTCTCCTCTCTATTGA
Organism: Mustela nigripes; assembly: GCF_022355385.1. NCBI lineage: Eukaryota > Metazoa > Chordata > Mammalia > Carnivora > Mustelidae > Mustela > Mustela nigripes. Next base: position 71,237,850 of record NC_081568.1, on the reverse strand, counting down.
TCACTCTCCCTCCACCTCACACCCACCCCCTCATTGGCCTGTCCTTGGTGATGAAGGTACCCCCTTAGTTTCACAGAGTGAAACTATTTCACAGCTATTTGGGGAGAGTAAAAAATAGCTAGGATGTAGTGATTGCTTATGCTGGGCCACAGATTGGGCCAAGCCCATCTCATATAAATACACTCCATAACTATGTGGCTAATATCGGTGCCTCATTTTAGTTAGGAAATCACGCTGTGAGGAATCACAGCTCTTAATCTGTAAAGGCGGTATTTTAAAAAAAATTTTTTTTTAAATTTACTTGACAGAGATCACAAGTAGGCAGAGAGGCAGGCAGAGAGAGGAGGAAGCAGGCTCCCTGCTAAGCAGAGAGCCCAATGCGGGGCTAGATCCCAGGACCCTGGGATCATGACCTGAGCCGAAGGCAGAGGCTTTAACCCACTAAGCCACCCAGGTTCCCCAAGGCAGTATTTTTAACCTCAGCCCTCACCAAGTGTGGCACGTAATAGGTGCTCAGTAGTCAGTCACTGAAAGAAGAAACAAGCTGTTCCATCTTCCCCAGGACCCTAGTGCTGGGATGGTACAAGAGCACATAATACATAGTCAACTTTGACCAACATTTTTTTAAAAAGCATTTTAATTCCAGTTCGTTAATATACAATGTTTTATTAGTTTCGGGGATAGAGTGTAGTGATTCAGCAATTTCATACATCACCCAGTACTCATCACTGGACATGTTTGAAGAGGTAAAGAAGGGATTGTTGACAACTCTCACTGGCTGGTGGAGTAACCCAGTGCTCCAGTTGTCAGGTTAGAGACCCAGATTCTAGTCCTGGCACTCAGATAACTGGCAGTGGGACACTGGGCCCTTACCAGCCTCAGACACCATTTCCTCATCTGTATGACAGGGGGCTGTGCTCAAGTCCTATGCACTCTGAAATTCTCGTGCTTTTATTTTCATTCCCTGAAGAGGTTAATTAGGACGAGGAGCTCTTTAGCAGGCAGTTACACAGCTGAGACATAGCTTGTTAGTGAGGCAGCATCATTGCCAAGGCCAGTCTTGCTACTGATGACCGTTGGCCAGTCTCAGGAGATCAGCAACCGTGAGGAGATTGCTTAAGATGAATAAAATTTCCCCCATCCAAATGTGAAAGCTATGGATGCAGGGCTGGGAGATGTTTGTGGGCAGGGCTGGGAGATGTTTGTGGGCAGGATGTTTTGAACACTCCCAATTTAGCCAGCTCTAATTCTTCCTTAAGCAGCTAGGCCTTCATTTTGTGACATAAAGGAACTGCCTTTGATGAGGGCTCTGCCTTTCCATGAAGGGGAAGTCAGGACAGACATGCACACAGGCAGTGTAGGGAGAAGGCATCTGGGTTTTAGGAGTCCAGCCCTCATCAAACATCCCACCTGGCCAGCTTGGTTTAGGGTTGGACTCTGTGAGATGAGCTAATTCACACAGAGATCTCAATGGCTGCCAAGGAGAATTTGTGTTTTTAACCAAAGAGCTACATAATTAATGGAAGTCCTCCAGACATCAAGCATACTTGGACTTACTGACCGTGGGTGCCTGTTTTGCCAGAACAGCAGGAAGGCTGGAACACCAGTCTTTTGAGAAGATTCCACACAGCAGTGTTAAAAAGGTGAAGTTTCACAGGTCCATTAGATCCATGAGATTAGCATGACATGGGACTGTCAAGCATTTGGAGACAAATTAGCAAGATTAGGTGTCTCTGAAGGGCTTTACTGAGTACAGTAAAGTCAACTTCAGTCCTGAAATCTCTAGTTCCCCAGCAGGTCTGAGTGGGTGGCATCCCTTGTGAGGTGGGCAGTGCCACAGGGAGGCCCTAGAGGACTTGTGCTGCATGCAACCTTCCTGAGTTCAGCTCTGTATCTAAATCACAGCAGTATCACATAACCCACTTGGTGAGCATTTCTGGAGGGTCTTCTGTGTGCCAGACATTGTGGCAATGCTGGTCCAAAGCAGTATGGGTTGGACAAAGCAAGTTATATGGAGCTCTGTCTACAGTTGGTTCGTCTAGGCCAGGCACCTCTCCACTTCCATTTCCCGAGCTATAGCTATGAAGAGACAAGACGACAAATGGTGTGTGTTCCTCATAAACCCTTTGGGGTTGACACCACTCTGACCCTTCTGTCTTGCTCTGCCAGAGGCTTTGACTCTGGTTTTTCACCTTTCAGTCATCATAAAGTCTTTCCCTTTTGTCTTGTCAGACTTTGGAAACCCCAGAATAATGGTAATGATTTATCATCGCAAGCCCTCCAATGGCCTCCCATTATGCTGAGGAGAAAATCCAATTTCTTCCCAGAACCTACAAGACCCTGTATGATCTCTCTCTGTCTGCCTCTCCCCAGTCCTCTCTCCTGACTTCCCTTCCACTTCCTGTGCTCCAGACACAGTGACACGCCTCCTTTCCAACCCTCAAGTAGAACAGACTTGGTTCCACCTCTGGCATTGGCATGTGCTGCTCCCTCTGCAGGAAGGTCTCCCCTCAGGTGTCTCATGGCTGCTGTCTTCTCAACCTTGGGATTCCTCTTGGGGGCTAACTCCCTGGAAATGCCATTACTGGCTTTCTCACCTCAAGAACATCCTTTTTGCTGCACAGCCTTTACAGTATTGAGCTCCTTCACAGCACTTGTGACTCAAGATGAACATTTACAGCTTCCTGTGTGTCCGCTGAACTAGAATGTAAGCTCCAAGAGAAAACTGAACTATCGGTTGGTTACCACTGTATTTTAGGTGCCTGGAATACTATGGGATGAGTGAATAATTGAATGATAATTCAATTCCTGGCTATTTACTGAGTACTTATTATGTGTCGGGCTAACAAATTTAATCATCACACCCACCCCAAGTGACGGTGTTTGTCCCCTCACTTGATACATGAGCAACCCAGATGCCTGTAGGTTAAGTTCATTGTCACTTTTGCAGTAAACACAATAGGGAAGATTCACACCCAGGTCTCTCTGGCCTGGAGACCCATGCACTGTCTATAAAGAACAAGGGAGCAACTTACGGTGTTGTCCACCTGGCAGTCTAGTCCTGGTTCACCTGGCCTTACCTCCTCAAGGGTCCTGTCTCCTAATACAGTCACATCGAGGCTCAGAACTTCCGACACATGAATTGAGGGTGGGGGAGGGAGAACAAATCGGTTCCTAGCATGTTCCATGGAAATTTTTTTCCATTCCTTAGCTATACCCAGCTGATTGCTTCCCAGTAAGTGCCTCAGAACAGAACACTGAAATAATGTGGCCCCTCCCCTTGAGGAACTTAGAGTTTCAAATGACCAAATAATTGAATTGTGGGCTCTGTTAATGATGATGGGCTTATGGAATGAATTCTGGAAGCCCAGGCTAAAGCCCCCAGCCTGTGAGGGGCTACTGGGGCAGACACATGCTAAGAATGTGTCTATTGGTTAATCGATTAACTGAATTTTAAAAGTGGCAGCTGCTGGAATATTAAATGGGAAAAATGCTGCTGGAAATTATTTAGGCTTCGAGTCACATTGAAGAGATGTTAGCCTCAGCATTATGTCATGCTTTGGCTTCCAACATTTAGGCAGAATGAGAGAGGGTCCAGAAATGAGCAATAAGGGTGAATCAAGGGACAGAAAATGATGCTATGAGGGAAAGAGATAAGAGCTGTGGTGTTTTGTTGTTGTTGTTTTAAATCCCAATGTCCAGGAGATGATGGCAAATAAGTAAATTATGGTCTTCCAGCATGGTTAAAGAAGAATGCTGACCAGCTTTTTCAACATTTTCCTGGAAAATTTAGTAGGAGTCATGGGCTCAAGTCCAGCACAGGAAAGGTGGAGGAGGCAGAGAAGTCATCATTTGGATTTTTAGTGTGATTCAATGTTGGGTTCAATGAGCAGGAGACGTGCTCAAGCTGTGGTCCTGCACAGGTAAACTTGGGCCTCTGTGGCTGCCCATTAATAATTTCCCCTGCAGCTCTGCATCCCTGTGTGGAGCCCTGGGCACCTGCACCTGTCTCCCTAGCTCACTTTGTCTGTTGTCTCTTGATATTTTCACATATTTCACAAAGGGAGCTTTCCATCACCCAGCTGTGCCTCTTGGCACCTCTACTCAGTTGCATCACTGTATTCTTGGGACAACCTTGCAGCGTATAAATCTGTCTACCTGGAGGTAGGAGATAAAACCGAATGACATGTGAGGCATCTTTGTGACCAAAATATCCAATGATTTTTCTTGCTTAAAACCTAACAGTGGCTGCAGTAGGTGGTTGCCCACTCTGCCTCTCCATGGAGGGGAACTTAATAAAAATTCCCACTAAGAATTAATGGCCATAAAGACTTAATAGGGTCCCTCTCGAGGAGTTTCTTTAGGAAGAGTTTATGGGATAATGGGCAACAAAGTGGAAAAGGAAATAATGTTTACTGAGAATCGGTTTTCTGTTAAAAAGAACAGATTTACAAAGGAGATGCTATGGTCTCCACCTGGATCGTCCATCCACAGCTCCCACAGGCTTTCCTGAGAGCCGGCTACATGCCAGGCACTCCTGTGGGTGCCGAAGAGAGGGTGGCAGGTAGTGCACAGTTCCTCACCCCAAGGGGCTTGCAATTCCTTGTCTATTAGGATTCACGATTGCAAGCAACAGGAATCCAACCAATGCTGCCTTAAGCAAGGAGAAAGAGATGTGTCACTGGCCTTGATCCAGATGTGACAGCAGTCAGGGCTCATTTGGGAAGCAAGAGATGGTCTTTCCCCAGCTAGAGGTGCCTCCTACTGGACCACCTTCGGTCTTGGGCCTGTCCTTGAATAGCCATTATAGAGAGATGGAAAAATTACAACTAAGGTCAAGTGGAGACCACGGTTCCACTCTGGTGCTAGGGATGAGGTTAGGAGCACCCAATGGTTACTCTAAAGCAGGCTCGGGAGGCTTGATGGGGAAAAAAGGAGGGGCGGTTAGTTCCCGCTGTACCATCCTCAGAAGAGGAAACAAACTCCAGAAATCTTCCATGAGGCCCTTGGTCACTGTAAGATGCAGAGTTGGGTGTTGGAGCCACATCTTGCCCAGCCAGCACTGATCTCCTTTGGGAAGCAGCAGGGCAGTACTTCTCCGTACTCTCTGGCAGAACAGCCTCCTTCCATCCTGTCTGCTCTCCCAGGTGCCGCAGAAAACACCTTCACACTTTCATCCCATCAGAACTCGTGTTGCCCACGTCTCACCCTCCAGGGCCTAGCTCTTCATTATCCAATATGGCGTGTGGTAGTGGACTAGTGTATGTACTAAAGGTGTATGTATATAATATACACACACACGAGACTTTTCATAATAACAACCCTGCTTTTTATTGATTATTGAGGTATAATTTGCATAGGGTTATGTTAGTTTCGGGTGTACTACATATTGACTTGACAGTTTTATGCATCACTCACCACAGTAAGCACAGTCACCATCTGTCACCACACTGTGTTCTTGCAATATTCCTGACGATACTCCCCATGCTAGACTTCTCAACACTGTGACTTATTTATTTCATAACCAAAAGTTCATGCCTCTTAATCCCCCTCATCTATTTCATCCCACCTTCCACCCCTCTTCCCTTTGGCAACCACCAGTTCTTTGTATTTGAGAGTTGGTGTGGGTTTTTTGTTTTGTTTTATATTCCACATATAAGTGAAATAATACAGAATTTGTCTTTCTCTGACTTGTTTCATGTAGCATAATACTGTTTATATTCATCCATGTTGTTGCAAATAGCAAGATCTTTTTCTTTTTAATGGCCAAGTAATATTCCATTTTATATATATATATGGTGGGGTTTTTTAAGATTTTATTTATTTATTTGACAGAGATCACAAGTAGGCAGAGAGGCAGGCAGAGAGAGAGGAAGGGAAGCAGGCTCCCCGCTGAGCAGGGAGCCCGATGTGGGACTCGATCCCAGGACCCTGAGATCATGACCTGAGCCGAAGGCAGCGGATTAACCCACTGAGCCACCCAGGTGCCCTATATAGTGTTATACATGTCATATGTATATGTATAATCTTTTCGTCCCTTCATCTGTGGAAGGATACTTGGGCTGCTTTGGTAGTTCAGCTGTTGTAGATAGTGCTGCAGTAAACATAGGGGTGCATATATCTTTTGGAACTAGCATTTTTGTTTTCTTTGTATTTCCCAGTATTAAAATTACTGGATCATATGGTAAGTATATTTTTAATGTTTTGAGGAACCTCCATACTGTTTTCCACAGTGGCTGCACCAGCTTACGTTCCCCCAACAGTGCACAAGGGCTCCCTTTTTCTTTTCCGTATCCTGATCAACCCTCATTATTTCTTGTCGTCTTGATACTAGCCGTCTGAATTGGTGTGAGGTGTTCTCTCATTGTGGTTTGCATGATTTGCATTTCTCTGATGATTAGTGATGTTGAGCGTCTTTTCATGTGTCTGCTGGCCTCTTGTATGTCCTCTGGAAAAATGTCTATTCAAGTCCTCTGCCTCTTTTTAATCGGATTGTTTTTGGTGTTGTATGAGTCCTTTATATAATTTGGATGTTGACCTCTTTTTAAATATATCATTTGCAAATATCTTCTCCCATTCATGAGGTGGCCTTTTCATTTTTTGAAGTTTTCCTTTGCTACCAAAAGCTTTTTGTTTTGGTTTAGTCCCGGTGGTTTAATTTTGAAAAGCAACCCTGTTTTTAAAACTACCTTCAGTGAATACTTTGCACCCTCCTCTCCTTCCCGCTGGTGCCTGAACTCAGCCTTACCCTTTCTGTTATACTTTCTAACAAGCAGGGACTCAGCAGCTCCAGAGTTCCAGCCCTAGGCACCATGCTGGACACACAGTAAGTACTCAAGACTGTTTTGCTGAGTTCTCCTCGAGTACTGTGCTCCTCTTGAGGATTGTTTGTCCCCTGTGGCAGCTCTCCTTGTCACTTGGTGCCTTGGCATCCACCCATCCCCACCTCTGTCCCCACACTGACCCTCTCAAGGGGCAG